>NC_072053.1:181594-444000 GCF_027791375.1 Indicator indicator | reverse complement strand
TTTTCCATCTTATTGGCTCCGGATAGCGACGAGAGTAGGGAGGTGCACCCGAAGGGGAGCACCTCTAACTGCTCCATGACACACCCCCAGTAGAGCCTAAAAGAAAACAGCTCCTCCCAACGATCAGCCCTAAAATGCTGTGAAACCACAAGGTCAAGCAGAGGAGAAAAGCTTCATTAGTGTTCCCTCACAGGAAAACTTGCAACTCATCTCTTGCCAAATTCCCTCAATAACAGGACATAGATGCATAAGAAACATTGCTTCATTAATTCCACTTCCCACATAACACTGTGCTTCATTATACACTTGGAACCACAGGGAAAAAATAGGAAAGAAAAGAGGAGTGTTTCTTAGTCTAGTGAAACAATGGAAATGTCTTCAAAAATCTTTAATGTTGGTTTCAATATAAGGTCCGTTCTACATGGCTTTTCATAGATATTTACATAAAGGTGAGCGTCTGTAATTTGGAAGTTTCTGTGTGTTCTACAGTTTTCTGACTATTACCCTTTGAAAACTTTGCATCAAAGAGAGGTTTTTTTTTTTTAAAAGGTCATTTGCAGAAGTCAGGCTTTGTACTAATCTAAACTCATTTGAATATTCCAGTACAGGACATTAGAGATGATTATGACAGATAGAGTTTCCCAGAGGTTCCAGTTTTAAATTGTCAGCTAGAGGCCAGGGTGGAGCCCCAGTGGCATTCATTCTATGACTGCTCACACACCACATCATTCGGACCATTTGCTGGAAAAAGTCAGTCTACTCAAAAGAAAGCACATATTGGGTTCCTTGCCCAGAAGAGTAGGTTTGGAGCTTTTCAGAGGCTTCATCTAAACACTTTATAGAAAATATACTGTTATACCTTCCTTGATTCAGCATTGACTTTTTAAACTGCTAGGTTTCAATTAAAATAAATACATAAATAAATGAGTCCTCTCATTATACTTTTTCCTCGTTATTGGTGAGTCAAAACAAGAGATGGTAAGGCTCTTTAATTGAAAGCTCAACTAAAATTCAGAATTTGGCTATTTTCACTATGTGGAATTTCTACCCTGTAAGTCATAGTTTTTTCACCCCCAACACCTAATCTTAACCTTCTGTGTCTCAGGTATTAAATGCAGGAGGCTCAGAAAACTTCTCTGCCTTTAGAGTCTTTCCTCTCAAAGTGTTGTTGTGCCACCATGATTCACAACAGATGAGTTATGAATGATTTTTAAGATGCCTCATTCATCTGTTTTACTATTGAAGAGTGTTGTGCTATTCAGTGCTGGAAACCACAAAAATAACAAATAGTACAGTTACATGATTACATTATCACAGTTATTGTGAATATTTCTCAGAATCATAGAATCACTCCAGTTCGAAAAGGTCATAGAGTCCAACTATTATCTAACTCCAGCAAGTCTTGTGCTAAAACATAGAATCACAGAATCATAGAATCATAGAATAGAATGGGTTGGAATGGACCTCCAAAGGTCCTCAGCACCACATCTCTGTGGCTTTTAAACTCCTTCAGGGATGGGGATTCAACCAGATCCCTGCGGAGGCTGTTCCAGTGTTTGTTAAACCTTTCAGTGAAGAAATATCTTCTAATACTCAACCCAAATCTAAGTAACAGAATATGTTTGCTTAGCAATTTACAGTATTTGAGACACACTAGATTTTAGGAGCAGATGCTCACGGAAACAGTCGTGAAGATTGTGCTTTTCAGATACTTGATAACAGAAAGTCAAATTAGTACAAAATGTGGTAATCTGACTTGCTTGCTTGTAATGGTTTAAAACTATCTTTTTAATTTTTCTTTGCAAAGTTCAAGCAGAGAAAGCTAAAGAATGTAAATAAGTCATTATTGGGTGTAAGAAAGCAAAATAATGATTGTTCTAAACACTTCCACTGGAGAGGTAGATATGTTTAAGAACCACTACTCAAAACAAGGTTGAGGAGTTAGGCAGTTCGCAGCTTGCTCAGCTTCTGTCTGGTGGCTTCTTCTTCTTTTCTGGCTGAAGATAACACACTGACCTTGACAAGCTAAGTCTAACAGCCTCTCTGCTTCTTGACTCTCTGCCTTCTGCCAGGGGGTTCAGGGGATTCCTTCTGGTCTGGCGGGAGAGGCCGCTTGGGACGTCCTCTCTTTGGGGGAAGCAAAGGGAGCTTGGTTGTGCTTTTCTGTTGATTGTATATATTTGTAAATGTTGTGAATTGTGTCTATTTGTACATATCCATTGCATTTCATCACAGATTGTAGATTTGCTTGTAAATACAGCTTTCATTTGCTTCCAGACTGAAATAGCCTGGTTATTGTCAATGTGGGGGAATTTCATCTCTCACACTGCTAGACTTGCTTCTTTAGCAAGACTCAAAAAAATCATAATGTCACTGAAATAAATTCAATTAATACACCAATGAGTGCTATCACCTTCACTAGAAAAGCCTTCAAACAGCTCGTGTGCAAAAACTAACTACATCTATGGTCTCAGCGTTAGACACATTTGCTTTGATCAAAGTTTGAGCAGTTATCAAGGACAAATAAAACCACCTGTATGCAGCACATCACAGTTTTGAGGATGAGTTCTTAAGACCTATGTAACTTAAGGTTTTTAGGGCAGTTTTAGATCAACAGGTACAGGTATTTTTTCCTCCTGAACATTAGCTACTTGCCAACCTTACAGTCATGGACAGTAGTAATGAAAGAGAGCTGCTGTGAGATAGCTATCACACCATAGGATTCCAACAGCATTTGAACTACTTTTTTGAATCAACATTTACTACATTTCACCTTTATGCTCTCACGTTATAAACAAAATTTGGATCCTATTTTTCCTAGGTTGTTTTTTTTTTGTTTGCTTGTTTTTTTTGTTTTTTTTTTTTTTTTTTTTGTTTTTTTTTTTTGTAATGGGTTAAACCACCTGTTTCCCTACAACACAGAACTGAAGAAAAGTAACACAAAAAAAAAACCCTTCCAGGTTGAAATACAGAGTTGAGAGAAAAAGGTTTTAATATAAGTGAGATAATATAATGATCTTAGCCTATTTGCAGAAAAAGAACAGCAAAATGTGGAAAACAGCAGCAAGGAGAAGCCACTGAGCTAAACTCAAATCAGAGAGCTAACCAAGTCACA
The DNA here is from genome assembly GCF_027791375.1 of Indicator indicator. Taxonomy (NCBI): domain Eukaryota; kingdom Metazoa; phylum Chordata; class Aves; order Piciformes; family Indicatoridae; genus Indicator; species Indicator indicator. The sequence continues at coordinate 440,885 of NC_072053.1, read as the reverse complement.
CCCATCCTGCCAAGAGAGACCCAAACCCTAGAAACTGAAAGGTACACCTGGAACAGGAAGCCTCCCATGTTGCAATCTGAACTTCAAACCCCATAATACTTTGCTCCAGCCAGCACTTCCATTATGAAGCTGGCATGTCACAGCATGGTTTTGAATAACAGCAGCAGATTTAATTCAACCCATGTCATTCTCCACATCTTATTCAATACCATCTGCACATGCCCAGCAGCAATTAGCATCAAAGAACACACATCATACATCAGCCACTATCCATTCTTGCTTGAAATGAGATTGCTTTGCAGTGCACAAAAGCTTTCTCACTGCAGATGCTCTGGAGATTCACCCTGTTGCAGCAAATCTGGATCAGCCCATGATTGGTGGGGCTGTGTTTCAACCCCTGGGGCAATTGATACCAGTGAGTCCTTTCACCCTTCCAAATGAAAACTTGGCTTTCATTCCTCAGTTTACAGCACACCCAGATGTGCAGATACCCCTGTCACACCAGAAACACAGATGGGATTCACCTCTCATGGTTTGATGGCAGCAAATTACATTGTGTGCCAGTACCTACTAAAGCTTCATACTTTAGTGGGTTCTGTTTGTCAAGCCATCAGTTCCATACAGTCCAATAAACCCAGGTGCCCCTCTCCTCCATCTGGTTGAAGGCAGGCTCCCTCTAATTCTGACTGGAATCACTTGCACCTTGTAAGGGTGCTTTGTAAGCCGCTACAGGAGAATCAGAAGCAGTATCAACTTCTCTACTCTTTTTGGGTGACTTTCCACAGGAAACTGAGGCAGTGTTCTTCGGAGGAGAATTGCCTGTAATCACGTACTCGTGCAGCCAAGACTGCAGTGGGTTTTCTTCTCCACTTCCTCATATCATCTCTATAGTCACACAAGGAAAACCACAGGGTACACCATGGTGTGTACCTCCCATATTCTCTCCCTCAGACAGGGCAGCACCCACTCCTCATGGCTGAAACATGGAACTGTACAAGTGGAGAATAGAATATGCTCTTCTTGAGTTGATAGACCTCCCAGCTAAAACACAGGCCTGGACATAGGAAGAGAGTTTTGCTGAGGCCTGCTTCTCATTTCACCCACTGTTTGTCCTTGGCTATCTTACAAAACAAGAGACAAAAACGAAGTGAGGAGCTCTGGCTCTTTCTCTTGTTCCCATGATGGCCCATGTTCATCCTTATCTTTTGCAGAAGGAACTACTTTCCTTATCTGCTTCTTTTTCCATACAGGGGCAGCTGATCCTTGTCCAGGCTGGTTCTTGGGTGCAGCTGCCGTGCCTTTTGCTCTGTCTGTAGGCTCAGAGACCTTCTCTTGATCCTGAGCAATCTGAACAGCAATGAGAAGGGCTCAATAGGTATAGGCCAGGCCCCAACATACAGCAATGTCTTCTGTGTCTTGGGAACTTCCAGGCTGACAACAGGCTTTTCCCAAACATTTCAATATCTTGTCAGTATTTTGCACTTGCTCAGGGGTAAATTCCAAAAAAACAGAGGGGACCAATGCCCAAGGAAATTACTCATACTTTCCCACACACTTTGCCACTCATGATTATCCAGCATTGGGGCAGACCTATCAGTGATACTCTTGAGAGAGAGTCCTGTATCGTTCTGAAGAAAACTTGACATATGAATAACCAGCACAGCAACAGCATAGCTCTAAGCCATTCCCCTGAGACAATGTTCATCACCAGAAGCAATATGTACAGAATGCCAGCACATCAGTCCCTCCTAGGGCCACTCCTAGAAAGCAAATACATGGAAATAGTGAGCACACCACAGAATAAAAAAACTGTTACAGTATGAAGGGGGAACTTTAGCCTAGTCCCTGACTGCAAAGACTGAAAATAAATTACCATTGGATTGCTAATGGGAATATAGAGCAGGGATATAAACAGTTCTTGCTCTCTTTTCTCCTCCTGTCACTTCTGCTTGCAACTTTCCTCTCTCTCTTCTGTGGCCTTGTTGGGTATCTCTGTTTTGACTGCTGTGTGAGGTAATGGGAAAGAGGCAGGGAGTGGGGGAAGAGGTGAATGGGTCCCCTGGAGCTGTCCAGGGGTGTCTGAAGAGTTTCTATGTTTTTTAATGTATATGTATTGTACATATATTATATATTTCATACATATTCATTGCACTTCATATTTATAGATTGTAGTTTGTTTGTAAATATAGCTTCATTTGGTTCCATCCCACACTGACCTGGTCTGGCTATTTATTTTGGGGGCATTTTCTCCAAATTACTTGAGGGGTAATTTCAATCCACCACAAAACCTTATATAAAATTTCTTAACAAGCCTCAAGCCTTAATTGACCCTCTCATTTTTGTTATCTCAGCCTTTTCATCTCCTGCCAAAATTGTCTGTGTTAGTTAAGACAGCTGCTTTGAAGCCTTGTGATAGGAGCCAAGAACGTAATGAAAGTAACCTGTTTCACTACAACGCAGAATTGAGGAAAAGTAACATAAAAGAAAACCTCTGGGTTGAGATGGAAAAGACAGGCAGTCAAAGATCGGAAAATGAAAGCAGAAACCAAAACAGGAAGTCTTCATGTTACAATCTGAACTTCAAGCCTTCAAACACTTTGCTCCAGCCAGCACTTTCATTTTGAAGCTGGCATGACACAGCATGGTTTTGAATAACAGCAGCAGATTTAACTCAACCCATGACCATTCACACTGTAGGTTTCCAACAGAATTTGAACTATTTATACAGATCAGGCTCTGGCCAGCCTGATCTAGTGTGAGGTGTCCCTGCCCATGGCAGGGGGGTTGGAACTAGATGATCCTTGTAGTCCCTTCCAACCCTGACTGATTCTATGATTCTTTGATTCTGTTTTCAGATTCTAAACAAATTTTGGATCATACTTTTTGTGTTTTTAAAGAACCATGATCTCTCACAACTACCATGATTACACTCACCATCCAAATATTTCATAGAATCATAGAACTATGGAAACATTCAGGTTGGAAAAGACCCTCAGAATCACCAAGTCCAACCAATAACCCTACTCTGCAATGTTCACTCCTGAACCATATTCCCAAGCACCATGTCTAAACAACCTTTAAACACATCCAGGGATGGTCCACTTCCCTGGGCAGCACCTTCCAATGCCTGACCACTCCTTCTACAAATTTTTTTTACCTAATGTCCAGTCTAAACCTACCTAGTCACAGCTTGAGGCCATTCCCTTTTGTTCTATTGCTAATTACCTGGGAGAAGAGACCAGCACCAGCCTCTCTACAACATCCTCTCAGGTAGCTGTAGAGAGCAATGAGGTCTCCCCTCAGCCTCCTCTTTTTCAAACTAAACAGTCCCAGCTCCTTCAGTCATTCCTCATAAGATTTATTCTCCAGGCCCTTCACCAAGTTCGTTGCCCTCTTCAGCACTTGCTCCAGCACCTCCAGATCTCTCCTGTACTGGGGTGTCCAAATCTGGACACAATGCTCAAGCTGTGACCTCACCAGAGCTGAGTACAAGGGGACAATCACCTCCCTACTCCTACTGGACATAACATTTCTGATACAAGCCAGGATACCATTGGCTTTCTTGGCCACCTGGCCACACTGCTTGCTCATATGCTTGTTAATCAGAACCCCCAGGTCCCTTTCTGCCAGACAGCTTTCCAGCCACACTTCCTCAAGCCTGTAGCGTTACTTGGGGTTGTTGTGACCCAAGTGCAGGACCTGGCATTTGGCCTTGTTGAAGCTCATCCCATTAATGTTGGCCATTGATCCAACCTATCAAAGTCCCTCTGTAGAGGCTCCCTACCCTCATGCAGATCAACACTCCCACCAACTTGGTGTCATCTGCAAACTTGCTGACGATACACTCTATGTCTTCCTCAAGGTCATTAATAAAGAAGTTAAACAGAAGTGGTCCCAACACTGAGCCCTGAGGAACACCACTTGTGACCATCTGCCAGCTGGATTTAACTCCATTGACTACCACTCTTTGGGCCTGTTCACCCAGCCAGTGCTTTATCCAGCAGAGTGTGTGCTCATCCAAGCCACAAGCAACCAGTTTGTTCATGAGAATCCTGTGGGGAACAAGGCTTTAAGAAAGTCTAGGTAAACAATACCCACAGCCTTTCCCTCATCCAACAGTCAGGTCGTCCTGTGATAGGAGAAGATCAGGTTGGTCAGGCAGGACCTGTGCTTTGTAAACCCATGCTGACTGGGCCTGATCCCCTGGTTGTTCTCCATATGGCATATAACAGCTCTTGAGTTTATTTGCTCCATGACCTTCCCCGTTACTGAGGTCAGACTGAGAGGTGTACAGTTTCCTGGATCCTCCTTTCTTCCTTTCTTGTAGATGGGTATTACATTTGCTACTCTCCAGTCCATTGGGATCTCCCCAGTTAGCCAGGACTTCAGCTGAATAATGGAAAGTGGCTTGGTGAGCACATTTGCCAACTCCCTCAGCACTCTTGTTTGTAGCCCATCTATGTAGCCTCATAGACTTGTGTGTGTCTAAGCAGTGTAGCAGATCGTTGACCGCTTCCTTGTTTATTGTGATGACCTCATTCTGATTCTCCTCCTTAACTCCTAGTTCATCAGGCTGTGTGATGATTTAGGTCATTCAGTCTTCCCTTCCTTAATCCAGTAAAATTTACTTTTGCAAAAATGAACAAATGTACCAAGACCAAGATTAAACACCTCACTGTGAATTCTTGTGCCCTGGAAACAAACAAACAAAACAACTTACCAAGACAAATTCTGTATTTGTGCTTGGAAGAAAGGGGCTGAAGCAGGTCCTGCCAGGAGTGACAATTTGCCAGAACTGGAAATAATGCTAAACAATATATCTAAAGCGCCCACATAAAAAAAAAAAAAAAAAAAAAAGGAAACGTGCCGAAAACAAGCACAATGACAGCATAGATCAACCAAGGACCTGGTTTAGATGCAGCCTTTGTGCTGATTGTGGCACTTTGGGCTGGGTGCCCCCTGCCACTGCTGCATGAGATACACCTCTGGTGTCCCAGGTGCCTGCCCAATACGGCTGGACACAGGAAACGGCGTATTTCTACCCATAAATCCTGCGCCCTATAAAGCCATCTGCAGAGTCATCCTCTTCTTCTTTCTTCCCTCTCTGCTCCCATGGGAGATGTCCTCTCTTATCGGGTAATGTTGGGGGGGGTATCTCAGACCTCTTAGGCCTGTCTAGGTCTAATGCCAGGAGGAGAATGGAGGAGGGGGGGGCAGTCTCAGACCTGGCCAGCCTGAGACTTGCCTAGCAGCGGGAGGAGGGAAGAAAGAGCCCTGAGGGATTGGGTTTACCCTCAGGTGGGAGGAGGGAAGGATTGGGAAACCTCTGGGTACTGTGTGGGGGACTCTGTATGCTTTGGGATGTTCTTTGCCACTATGCTGTGTAGTTTTCTGTAGTTTCACCAATTGCTTTTCCATTTAAACTTTCCATCACTCTCCAATCCATTTGTGTGTGTCATTCTTTTGTCCCTTTCAGGGCAAGAGATGTTCTGGCTGGCCTCAAACCAGCACACTGATGGATAGGGGTCAGTGGATATGTACAAAAGTCCTGTCCTTCTTGGAACAATCAAGGCCAGTCAGCCTACTTTTGGGACTGGCACAGACTTGACAAAGGCCATTCTGATAGTTGTCCATGTTTTATTTACGTGAATAGTAAATCTCTTGCTGTCTTTCAAAATAGTAGATAATGTGCACACAACTTTCAGTCTTGGCTGTCTGAAATACAGTTGCTTGGACATGATCTGTTCACACAGTTGTTCCAAATCATTCAGTGAGACTTGGACAGACTGGAGAGCTGGACAAAGAGTAACCTAATGAGGTTTAACAAGGATAAGTGCAGAGTCGTGCGTCTGGGAAGGAATAATAAACTGCTTCAGTATAGATTGGGAGGTGATATGCTGGAGAGCAGCCCTGTGGAGAAGAACCTGGGAGTCCTGGTGGACAACAAGTTATCCTTGGGTCAGCAATGTGCCCTTGTGGCCAAGAAGGTCAAGGGGATTCTGTGGGGCATTAAGAGGAGTGTGTCCAGCAGATCAAGGGAGGTTCTGCTGCCCCTCTACTCTGCCCTGGTTAGAACTCACCTGGAATATTGTGTCTGGTTCTGAGCTCCCCAGTTCAGGAGGGACAGGAGTCTAGTTGAGAGAGTCCAACAGAGGGCTACAAGGATGATTAAGGGATTGGAGCACTGCCTTATGAGGAAAGACTGAGAGACCTGGAGAGAAGACAGAGAGGTTTTAATAAATGTTCATGAATATCTGAGAGCTGGCTGTCAAGAAGGAAAGGACAGGCTCTTCTCACTTGTACCCTGTGATAGGACAGGGGGCAATGGATGTAAACTACAGCACAGGATGTTCCACCTCAGTGTGAGCCGGAACTTCTTTACTGTAAGGGTCACAGAGCACTAGAACAGGCTGCCTAGTGAGATTGTGGAGTCGCCTTCTCTGGAGACTTTCAAGACCCATCTGGATGTGTTCCTGTGCAACCTACACTAGATTACATGTCCTGTTCTGGCAAGGGAGTTGGACTCAATGACCTCCAGAGGTTCCTTCCAACCCCTAACATGCTGTGATCCTGTGATTCCTGGAGACCAGCAGCTGGACCAGGAGCAGAGATCAGCTTTTTGGGGGGATATCTTATTTTGATATAGTGTTTCTTGATTTTAATAGGTTTTCTGTACAAAAGCCAGAGGCACTGCTGAAAAATTTAACTCATGTTTGAGACATTTACCTCAAATGTATCAAATTTATCTTTGTAAAAGAGTCTGAGAAAAAAGAATTGCCACATCAAGGGAAGACTCAGGTGGAGACCTGGCTGACCAAGTTACCAGAACTGGGTTCTCCATATTAGATATATTTAGTTTCTAAATAAAAAGAGACATAGAAGATCTCTGTGTTTAGATTCAACCCTAGAAAGTCAAGATAAGAACTGAGTTGTACACTTCATTCTGTTGTGCTGCATACAGGAAACAAGTCGGTGAAATTATAGCTGACTAATGAATTAAAAATTTCAGATTGTTTTCAAACTTACTAGTTTTCATTATCAGTTTCAAAATTAGCCCACCAACAGACTCTCACTTTTCTTACTCTCTGATGCTGGCAATGTTGATACATCTAATGAAACAATTTTTATCCAATTTTCCCTCAAGGCTTGCTGGACCTCCAAGCCAAAAAATCAATAACCTTGCCTCACACAATGATCAGGTCTACCACACCAAGTATAAAATTATCATTATGCTGGTTTCATGACGTCTCAGTTTGAATCTCACTATCAACTATCTTACTGAATGCAAAATGGAAGCCATGTGAGGAAGAGAGCAAAAACTCCAAGGGCTTTTCTAACTTGACTCAAGACAAAAGAGTCTATGGTTAAGGCAGGATGACCACCATCACTTATTGCAAAACTCCTTGCTGGTTTACCTAAACTAGGGTTCTAGTCCAGGTTGTTAAAGAATGTATGCAAGTTTCAGATGACTTTTTCTTACCACATCACTGCATATATAATAATTTCTAGACATTCAATTTAGAAGCTATGAGATTCACTTTCCTGATGATGTATCAGTGTATTTGTGCACTTTGATGACAATTTCTGGTCTGATTCTCTACTCCATTACCACATATTTACTCTAGTGCAACTCTTCTGAAACTGCTCATAAGAAACACAAATATAATGGAGAAAGTAAGCGGGCTTTTGATGCTCTTTTTTGGAAGAAATATTACCATTCAGAGAGTGTCAATAATTCAGTAGCATTTTCCTAAGAAAGAAGAGTGATTTTCAACAGAGAGGAAGGAAGCGGACTGTCTGTGAGCCTTCGAATGATTTTGTGGCAAGAGAGACTGCAGAAGTGAGAATTAAATAGTGAATCTGTGTGCAGTGCAATCATCTACAGTCTTTCTCTTGTGCAATGAAAAAAAGAAATCCCCAACTTTGGCAGTTACAGTAACAAGAAGCGGCTGGGTTTCTGTTCCATTTCTGAGACTGTAGCAGTCTCTGCAGCTTGCTGGTTTTGACTTTCCATATCTTCTCAAACAGTGCAAGCTCTTAATACAGAAATAAATGCCTCACCTCAGGCTATGTTCTGGCAGAGCTGAGATTTGATTTGTTTGGAGAATTCTTTTCAACTAGAAAGCTGTTTGTGATAACTATTCTAAACAAAAGCTATATCCCAAAGGATAGTGAAGTTTAATTTGTTTATCAGGCCACAAGCAGAGATGATAAACACTTCTCTGTTTCTACATACCCAGAGAGACAGTTAAACTGTCTCTCACTGTTCATTCGCATGACACATTTAATTTACTAGACTTGAAATCATTCTTTTTACAAATAAGAGAGATCAAAACATGTCTGTGTGTGGTGAAGGCACCCTGTGCCCAGAATTATGTCCCCAAACACCAGCAAACTTGTCCCAACATATTTTGGCATGTGCCCCCTTTCCACCCTCCTTTCAGGAGAGGAGGACAAAGGCCCAGGAGCAAACTTGTTTCCTTAAGGGGTAAACAACTACATGCACCCATCGCATGGCATGTTCATGCTCTTTCCATCTAAGGGCATAATTCTAGCTTCACGCTTTCTATAGGTCAAAGCAGATTGTTGACAAGTGTGCTCATTGGCAAGATCCAGCCTCAAGAAATCTACAAGTACTACTTCACTTGTTTACCAACTTTGCTCTCTCCTTTTGCTTTCTCTCACTTTGCTCGAGCCATGTAAGCTTGTAACCCCTAAGTCTTATCATTCCCACATGCAAGCATACCAGAGGCCTCCGCAATACAGAAAGAAGCCAGCTGCTCGAGGAACCTGCATAGGAGATCCCGTCGTTGAAAACCAACGTCGTAAGCCCACTCGCATCTTCAAGAGGAATGGAGGCCCCGAGGGTAAGCTTTAGCCCAGAAGGGGAGGGACTAGTCCCAGCCTGGCAGTCCAGCCATAAGCTGCTAACAAGGAGCAATGTATCTTGCGTGACCCCCGCTGTTCGCGGGAGATAAACGGAGCCACTGTCGCTGCTCTGCAGCCCTGTGCCGTTGTGGTGGTTTGAAACTGTCTTTTTATTTTTTCCTTGCAAAGTTCAAAACAGAGAAAGTGAAAGAATGTAAATAAGTCACTATTGGGTGTAAGAAAGCAAAATAACGATTGTTCTAAACACTTCCATTGGATAGATAGAAATGTTTAAGAACTATTACCCAAAACAAAGTAGGCATTCTGCACATTCTGCGTTCGGCAGTGGGGGCAGTTGCTGAGCTGTCTGGCTGCTGTTTCTTCTTCTCTTCTGGCTGAAGATAACACACTGACCTTGGCAGCTAAGTTTCTGCTTAACTAACTCTGCTTCTCTGTCCAGGGGGGTCTGGGGGGGAAGCTCCTGGGAGAGGGAGGCCCCTTTGGGAGGGTCCCCTTGGGGGGAAGCAAAGGGAGATCGATTGTGCTTTTCTGTTGATTGTATATATTTGTGAATGTTGTGAATTTTGTATATTTGTACATATTCATTGCATTTCATTGTAGATTTTAGACTCTGCTTGTAAATACAGCTTTTCATTTGCTTCCAGACTGGGCTAGCCTGGTTATTGTTGGTGGTGGGGGGAATTTCAGCTCACACCGACACACTTTTTATTTTTGGCGCCCAACGTGGGGCTCGAACCCACGACCCTGAGATTAAGAGTCTCATGCTCTACCGACTGAGCTAGCCGGGCTATTGTCGGTGGGGGGGGAATTTCAGCTCACACCGACACACTTTTTATTTTTGGTGAAAGTGAGACACATCGATGCTCACATTCCTAAGAGCAAAGCTACAGAGGAACAACAACACAACCATCAGGCAGATCTAGCTGCAAGAGTTTCCCAGGTGGACACAAACTCTGATCCTGATCTTGACTGGAAACACCGAGGTGAGCTGTTCTTAGCCCGGTGGGCCCATGACTCGTCAGGACATCAAGGCAGAGATGCAACCTACCGATGGGCTCGTGACAGATCCATTGACATTTCCATGGATGCTATCACACAAGTCATCCATGACTGTGACATTTGTGCTGCTATTAAGCAGGCAAAGCGGATCAAGCCCTTGTGGTACGGTGACCGATGGTCCAAGTACAAGTATGGTGAAGCCTGGCAGATTGACTACATCACTCTACCTCGTTCTCGATCTGGTAAGCAGTATGTGCTGACTATGGTAGAGGCAAGCACTGGATGGCTGGAAACTTATCCAGTTCCTCATGCAACTGCACGTAACACCATTCTTGGTCTGGAGAGACAAATCCTGTGGAGACACGGAACTCCAGAGAGGATTGAGTCGGACAATGGAACTCATTTCAAGAACAATCTTGTGAAAAACTGGGCCAAAGAGCACGGCATCGAGTGGATATTCCACATTCCCTACTATGCACCAGCTGCAGGGAAGATCGAACGCTACAACGGTTTGCTGAAAACCACTCTCAAAGCCATGGGGGGTGGATCTTTGAAAAACTGGGAGAAACATTTAGCACAAGCAACCTGGTTGGTGAATAGTAGAGGTTCAGTGAATCGAGCTGGACCTGCCCAATCAGATTTGTTGCGAAAAGAAGAAGGTGATAGAGTTCCTGTTATCAGAGAAAAGAATCTGTTAGGCAAAACTGTTTGGGTATTTTCTCCTTCAGGAGAGGCCAAACCTGTCCGAGGGGTGGTTTCTGCTGAAGGTCCTGGTCACACCTATTGGGTGATGCAAGAAAATGGTGAAATTCAGTGTATTCCACAAAGAAATCTAACTTTGGCTGAGAGAGGTTAAATTCAGAGTGTTGCGCAGATACAGCATTGCGCCCAAGAGGAGAGTTCATGAGATCTACGGTGCACGAACCCTGAGAGCCCTGAGTCACCTGAGAGTCCCTGTTCCTTTCTTCGCTCCATCTACGAGGAAACAAGCTGTTTGCTGTTTTTCCTGTGATTTGACTCTTTTGAATCATCTACATCTGAGATAGCCGGAATGGACTATGGTCTTTATTCACCTATTGTTGTAGATATTATTTTAGATTAGATAAATGATAGTAGCAGCCAATGGAATTGTTTAGAAGGGGTGGACTGTGGTGGTTTGAAACTGTCTTTTTAATTTTTCCTTGCAAAGTTCAAAACAGAGAAAGTGAAAGAATGTAAATAAGTCACTATTGGGTGTAAGAAAGCAAAATAACGATTGTTCTAAACACTTCCATTGGATAGATAGAAATGTTTAAGAACTATTACCCAAAACAAAGTAGGCATTCTGCACATTCTGCGTTCGACAGTGGGGGCAGTTGCTGGGCTGTCTGGTTGCTGTTTCTTCTTCTCTTCTGGCTGAAGATAACACACTGACCTTGGCAGCTAAGTTTCTGCTTAACTAACTCTGCTTCTCTGTCCAGGGGGGTCTGGGGGGGAAGCTCCTGGGAGAGGGAGGCCCCTTTGGGAGGGTCCCCTTGGGGGGAAGCAAAGGGAGATCGATTGTGCTTTTCTGTTGATTGTATATATTTGTGAATGTTGTGAATTTTGTATATTTGTACATATTCATTGCATTTCATTGTAGATTTTAGACTCTGCTTGTAAATACAGCTTTTCATTTGCTTCCAGACTGGGCTAGCCTGGTTATTGTTGGTGGTGGGGGGAATTTCAGCTCACACCGACACACTTTTTAGTGTGTCAGGTAATGTAACCCGGGATTTCCTGAGAGAGAAAGAAAGACATCCTCTCCTTTAAGATCAAGCCAAGGACTGCATTGTCACCTTAAATGGGAAGCAGTCACTGAGAGATTCAGCATTGTCAACTCACTTCGAGTCGAGGGGGAAGTGCTGCTTCACTGCACCCCTTCCCCGAAGCCCGTCTCCAGGATCGGAGACAGGCAACTCTGCCCACTGGGAACCCTCACCTCGATTACGAGGGCCAATCCCGAAGGACCCATCCCCGCTGTGCACGACCACTCCCCTAGACTGGCCCTGCTGGGCCTACCTTGCTAAGGGAGACTGCCAATGGGCGGAAATTTGCCCCCACAGCTGCGGGAGGAGAAAGAAAGCCTTGCCCACCTGCAGAGAGGGGAGGAGAAAGTCACCACCTGGATGGAGCAGCCCCAGGCAGACAGCCAACTGACAGCGAGCAGCCAGCATGGTACAGCAACTTGCTTCGCTAGAAAGAAAGACACAGTGTATCTTTTCATGTGTGCAACCTTCAGTAACATCCAATTTAAAGCACCCGCGTGTTACCGCGTGATATTCTAGACTGATTTGCCTCTTGAATAACATTATAGATATGTCTGTATGTAGTTACAGCCACCAAGCGTCTTGTCCAGTCTCCATCTGGTGGACAAGTGGTGGAACTGCACCTTTCATTCTCTTAATTAGAAACTAATTCTGTAAATATTATAATTGGATCAAATTGCAAATACTAAACCAGTTGTGGAATATATTTTTACAACCATGCATTCAAATCAGTACATATAAGGTGATTAATCATATAATCATAATTTTAATAATTAATAAACAATAATTGTCATAATTCATAATTCATAGATTACCCATCCTCGATCCCTAATTACCACACTGTGCAGACATCAGAGTGAGAATAAAAGCACAACCAACATCAGTATATGGATAAAACCAGAAGTCACCCACAAAAAGACCACAGTTATATACCTGGTTTGTGATGAGAAGATAAGGGGAAAAGCCTTTGTTGATTGTGTATTTCAGACAAACTATTTCACACCAGTCTCATTTCGGAGAGGGTGTTTTCAGAACTTGTCATTTTGGTAGATATATCCACTGGAATCCCAAAGATGACCCAGAAAATTGTGGATCCCAACTACCTACAGCATGTATGGTTCATCTAGTAGATATTCTGTTCATGGCCCTGACTCCACAGCAGACTTTGTTTATCCATGGAACAAGCTGTGGTGCACCTAAGGGTGTTTATTACTTGCATAGCGTGAGTGTGTGTAGTAATGCATACTTAATAGTGTATGTTGCTTAGCACTGTATATCCAGCAGGACTTTGGGTTTTCTAATCAGATGATTTACAAGACACCAGATCTGCTGGAAACAGACAGCATACACTTGACTCAGATGGGCAAAAGGATCCTAGCCCGCGATATAGCAGGGCTCATAGAAAGATCTTTAAACTAGGTTTGTAGGGGGAAGAGCACCAAACTGGTCTGGCTAGAAATAAGCCCAAGGACATCACAGGAGCACCTAAGAACAGCCAAGCTAAAACTGGGACTTCTCACTACAAACAGGGAACTCTTAAAAGCATGGAAGGACCCCTCCACATGTGCCAAAAGATGAGTTGGCAAGTAAAAAGGCTTGCCTGGATGAATCAAGAAGTGTGGCTTCTGGTCACAAATGGGACCAGTTCTCTAATATCTTTATCAGTGATCTGGATGAGGGAACTGAGTTTGTCAATGACACTAAATTGAGTGGGAGTATTCATCTGCTTGAGGGTACCAAGGCTCTGCAAAGAGCAGGCTGCATCAATAGGCCAGGGTCAATTGTATGAGGTTTAACAAAGCCAAGTGCAAAGTCCTGCACTTAGGTCACACAAACCCCATCAGAACTTCAGGCTTGGGTCAGAGCGGTTGGAAAGTTACTTGGTAGAGAAGGACCTGATGGTTGACAGCTGGTTGAACATGAGCCAGCAGTGTGCTCCAATGGCCAAGGTCAACAGCATTCTTGCCTGTGTCAGAAATAGTGTGACCTACAGGAATAGCAAAGTGATTGGGTGGTGGTGCTTGGCAATGGTGAGGCCATTCCTTGAATACTTTGTTCACTTTTGGGCCTCTGACTACAAGAAAAACACTGAGTTGCTGGAGCATGTCCAGAGAAGGCAACAAAGCTGGTGAAGACACCAGAGAACAAGTCTTATGAGGAGCACCTGAGGGAACTGGGATTGATTAGTGTGGAGGAGTATGCAGGGAATCCTTCTCAGAACATATACGTGAAAGAAGATTGTAGCAACGTGAAGGTTCGTCTCTTCTTTCTAGTATTAGGTGATAGGATGAGAGGAAATGGCCTGAAATCATGACAGGGGACGTTTACAGAAACACAGAATCACAGAATGTTAGAAGTTGGAATGGACTTCCAGAGATCGAGTCCAACCCCTATGCCAAAAGTAGGACCACTGAGGGTAGTCCACACAGGAATGCATCCAGGCAGGTTTTGAAAATCTCCATAGAGGCAGACTCCACAACACCCCTGGGCAACCTGTTCCAGTGCTCTATCACCCTTACTGTGAAGAAATTTCTCTTCATATTGAGGTGAAACCTATGTTCAAGTTTGTATCCATTGCTCCTTGTCTTATTACTGTGCACCATTGAAAAGAGATTGGCCCCCTCCACATGACACCGTCACATATTTATAGACATTGACCAGATCTCTGCTCAGTCTTCTCTTCTCAAGACTAAACAGCCCCAGGGATCTCTTCATAGGGGAGGTGTTCAAGTCCCCTAATCATCCTTGTGGATCTCCATTAGATTCTCTCCAGTTAGTCCCTGTCTCTCTTGAATTGGGGAGCCCAAAACTGGACACAATACTCCAGATGTGGTCTCACTAAGGTAGAGTAGAGGGGGAGAAGAACCTCCCTAGACATGCTGGACATGCTTTTCTTAATGCACACCTTGTTATCATTTGCCCTCTTGGCCACATTGACATCCCATTGAGAACTTGCTGTCCACTAAGATTCCATGAAGCTGCTTTCCATCAGGGCAGCCCCTACCCTGTACTGGTGCCTGTTGTTATTCCTCCCTAGATGTAGGACCCTGCACTTGTCATTATTGAACTTCACGATATCTGCCTGCACTCAGCTCTCCAGCCTGTCCAGGTCACGTTGGATGGCTGCACAGCCTGTCAGCTGTCAGCCAACCCCCCCCCCCCCAGTTTTGTATCATCAGCAAACTTGCTGAGGGTACTCTCAATCTCCTCATCTAGGTTGTTGATAAAGATATTGAACAAAACTGGGCCAAACAATGATCCTTGCAGAACACCACTTGCCACAGGCCTCCAAGTCGAGTCTGTGCCACTAAACACAACCCTTTGAAGCCAGTTTTCAATCCACTTCATTGACTGATCGTCTGTGCCACATCTGAGCTTTTCTATGAGGATGTTATGGGAGACAGTATCAAAAGCCCTACTGGAGTCAAGATATGTGACATCCACTGCTCTTCTCTCATCTACCCATTTGGTCATAACTTCATAGAAGGCTATCAGGTTAGTTAGACAAGATTTCCCCTTGGTAAATCCATGTTGACTCCTCCTGATAACCTTCTTGTCTTCCATGTGGTTAGAGATGACCTCCAGGATGAGCTGCTCCATCGTCTTTCCTGCGGTGGAGGTGAGGCTGACTGGTCTGTAGTTGCCTGAGTCCTCATTCTTGCCTTTTTTGAAGATAGGAGGGGCATTTGCTTTCTTCCAGTCATCAGGCACCTCTCCTGTTCTCTAGGACTTTTCAAAGATGTTGGAGAGACGTTCAGCAGCAGTATCAGCCAGCTCTCTCAGCACTCATGGATGCATCCCATCGTGCCCCATGGATTTGTGTGTCTTCAGATGGCATCGGAGATCTCTAACCCTTTCCTGACTGACCAGCAGAATGTCCACATCTCTCCAGTTCTGCTCCCTTGCTTCTAGAGACTGAGGTTCCTGAGGGCTGGTCTTCGGAGTGAAGACTGAGGCAAAGGAGACATCAGCAACTCTGCCATCTCTGCATCATCAGTTACTGTATCTCCTATATCATTCAGTAATCGACCCACCTTTTCCCTGCTCTTCCTTTTGTCATTGATGTATTTGAAAAAGCTCTTCTTGTTTTCTTTTACCTCCCTGGCAAGTCTTAGTTCCAAGACAGCCTTGACTTTCCATGTTGCATCCCTACATTCTCTGGAAATATTCCTGTTAACCTCCCAGTTGACTTTTTTCACCCACCCTTAATATCTACAGGG
Organism: Indicator indicator; assembly: GCF_027791375.1. Lineage (NCBI taxonomy): Eukaryota > Metazoa > Chordata > Aves > Piciformes > Indicatoridae > Indicator > Indicator indicator. The sequence continues at coordinate 424,990 of NC_072053.1, read as the reverse complement.
AACAGGTCTCTGCCAGAAGGAAGAAATGCAAATGGAGCAAGCCTGCTACTTTAAGCAGCACAGTGCCTACAGTGCACTTACAGAATAGGTATGAGGCTCTGCAGGAGGAACAGGTCGTAGGTAAGGATGGGGACTCAAGAAGGTCAGAAGCTGCACCAATGACAGGTTGCCACAGTCCAGCCATCAAAACTAATCCTGTACAGAAACCTTGTAGGGTCATCGTTATAGGAGACTCCCTACTGAAGGGAGCAGAGGGCCCAATATGCAGACCAAACCCACTTCATAGAGAGGTCTGCTGCCTCCCTGGTGCCCGGGTAAGGGACTTTGTAGGTAAAGTTCCCAACCTTGTGAGTCCTTCAGACTACTACTCACTTCTGGTCTTTCAGGTGGGTAGTGATGATGTAGCAATGAGAGGCTCACAATCAATTAAAAGAGACTTCAGAACCTTAGGGCAACTGCTAAAGGGATCAGGAGCTCAAGTTGTGTTCTCCTGTATCCTTCTAACATCAGTGATGGACAAGGGAATATATAGGAAGAGCCAAGAGGCAAATTCATGGCTCCAGGGCTGGTGTCATCAACAGGGCTTTGGGTTCAACAATCACAGCTCGGTTTACAAGGCACCAGAGCTGCAAACAACTAATGGGATGCACTTGTCCAAGAGGGGGAAAAGGATCCTGGGGAAGGAATTGGCAGGGTTCATTGATAGGGCTTTAAACTAGATTTGAAGGGAGAAGGGGTTCATAGTCTTCTGCTGGCCAGTGACAAACAGGGGAGCAGCTCATCAGAGGCAGAGGGATGGAGAGCTAGTGAGGGCTCTCAACTTGCTGCCCTGAGGCAAGCCACAAATGATGCACCAGGACACTCTGTGGAAATCAAGGGGAATTGGCACAAGAGGAGGACAGGGGCAGCCCAGCTGAAGTGCCTCTATGCAAATGCACACAGCTTGGGCAACAAACAGGATGAGTTAAGGGCCACTGTGTTGCTGGGATGCCATGACATAGTGGCTATTGCTGAAACTTGGTGGGATGATTCCCATGACTGGAATGTAGGGATAGATGGGTACAAGCTCTTTAGGAAGGATAGGCAGGGAAGGAGAGGAGGAGGTGTTGCCCTCTATGTCAGTGACCAGCTGGAATCAGTGGAGCTCCACCTGGGGAAGGATGAAGAGCTGGTTGAGAGTGTATGGGTTAAAATTAAAGGCAAGACAGGGGAAGGAGATGTTACTGGAGGGGTCTGCTACAGGCCACCTGACCAACAGAGCCAAGCAGATGAGGCCCTCCACAGGCAAATAGAAGCAGCTTCCAGGTCACAAGGCCTGGTCCTCCTGGGTGATTTCAACCACCCTGACATCTGCTGGAGGGACAACACAGCAAGGCACCAGCAATCCAGGATGTTCCTGGATTGCCTAGATGACAACTTCCTCCTCCAAATGGTAGAGGAACCAACAAGAGAAGGTGCTATGATGGACCTTGTTCTCACCAACAGGGAAGGGCTGGTAACCTATGTGAGGCTCAGAGACAGCCTTGGCTGCAGTGACCATGAAGCAGTTGCAATTCAAGATCCTCAGGGCAACCAGGAGGACATACTCTAAGCTTACAACCCTGGATTTTAGGCGTGCAGAATTTGATCGCTTCAGGGATCTGCTAGCCAAAGTGTCATGGGACAAAGCCCTAGAGGGAAGAGGGGCCAAGGACAGCTGGTCAGTATTCAAGGACCACCTCTTCTGTGTCCAGGAGCAATGTATAGCAACAAAGAGAAAAGCAGGGAAGAATGCTAAGAAGGCCTGCCTGGATGAGCAAGGAGCTCCTGGACACACTATCACTTAAAAGGAAACTCTACAAGGAGTGGAGGAAAGGACAGGTAGAATGGGGGTATATAAGGAAGCTGCCCGAGCAGCAAGAGACCTGGTTAGGAAAGCCAAGGCACAGTTTGAATTGAATCTAGCCAGGGAGGTTAAAGGGAATCCAATAATTTTTACAGGTACATTAATGGTAAAAAGAAGCCTAGTGAAGGTGTGGGCCCCTCAGAAAGGAAACAGGTGAAATGGTCACAAGTGACATGGAAAAGGCTGAGGTTCTCAATGATTTCTTTACCTCAGTCTTCACTGCAAGGGCCTCCAGCCACACTCCTGGAATAGTCATGGAAGATAATGGCAGGGACCAGAAGGAAGAACTGTCCATCATAAGTGAACATCAGGGTCATGATCACCTGAAGAACCTGAAAGTGTTCAAGCCCATGGGACCCGATGGGATGCACCCACGGGTACTGAGAGAACTGGCAGATGAGGTTGCTAAACCCCTCTCTATTAGATTCCAAAAGTCCTGGCAGTCTGGGGAAGTCCCCACTGACTGGAAAAGGGGAAACATTACTCCCATTTTCAAAAAGGGTAAGAAGGAAGAACCAGGAAACTACAGGCCAGTCAGTCTCACCTCTGTGCCTGATAAGATCATGAAGCAGATCCTCCTGGAGGCACTACTGAGACAGAAGAATAGTGAAGAGTTGATTGGGTACAGTCAGCATGGGTGTACCAAGGGCAAATTCTGCCTGACAAACCTGGTGGCCTTCTATGACAAGGTCACAACATTAATAGATGAGGAACAAGCAACTGATGTCATTTACCTGGACCTGAGCAAAGCCTTCGACACTATCCCACACCACATCCTGGTCTCCAAACTGGTGACACGTGGGTTTGATGGGTGGACCAGAAGATGGATAAAGAACTGGCTTGATGGCCTCACCCAAAGAGTGCCTGTCAATAGCTCCACATCCCAGTGGAGTCCAGTGACAAGCGGAGTCCCTCAGGGATCAGTCCTGGGACCAGTCTTGTTCAACATCTTTGTCGGTGCCATGGACAGTGGCATTGAGTGCACCCTCAGCAAGTTTGCTGATGACACCAAGCTGTGTGGTGCAGCAGACAGGCTGGAGGGAAGGGATGGCATCCAGAGGAACCTTGACAGGCTGGAGAGGTGGGCACAAGCCAACCTCAGGAGGTTCAACAAGACCAAGTGCAAGGTCCTGCATCTGGGTCGAGGCAATTCCAAGCACAAATCCAGGCTGGGCAGTGACTGGCTGGAAAGCAGCCCTGAGGAGAGGGACTTGGGGTTGCTGGTGGATGAGAAGCTCAACATGAGCTGTCAATGTGCACTTGCAGCCCAGAAAGCCAACCAGAGCCTGGGCTGCATCTGGAGAATTGTGGCCAGCAGGTCAAGGGAGGTGATTCTCCCCTTCTACTCAGCTCTGGTGAGACCCCACCTGGAGTACTGCGTTCAGTTCTGGAGCCCCTATTATAAGAGGGATATGGACATGCTGGAAGGTGTCCAGGTAAGGGCTACCAGGGTGATCAGAGGGCTGGAGCACCTCTCCTATGAGGACAGACTGAGGGAGTTGGGGCTGTTCAGTCTGGAGAAAAGAAGGCTCCGAGGTGACCTTATTGTGGCCTTTCAATATCTGAAGGGGGCCTACAAGAAAGCTGGGGAGGGACTTTTTGGATATCAGGTAGTGATAGGACTAGGGGGAATAGAATGAAGCTGGACGTGGGGAGATTCAGGCTGGAAGTGAGGAAGAAGTTCTTCCCCATGAGAGTGGTGAGAGCCTGGAATGGGTTGTCCAGGGAGGTGGTTGAGGCCCCATCCCTGGAGGTGTTTGCAGCCAGGCTGGATGAGGCTCTGACCAGCCTGATGTAGTGTGAGGTGTCCCTGCCCATGGCAGGGGGTTGGAACTAGATGATCCTTATGGTCCCTTCCATCCCTGACTGATTCTATGATCTATAAGCTGTCCCTCTTCATTTGTTAATATCAGGTACAGCATCACACTTCTCCTTGTTAGTTCTTCAATTACCTGCAGGAGAAAGTTGTCATCAATGCACAGCAGGAACCTTTTGGACTGTTCGTATTTGGCTGTGTGATATTCCCAACTAATATCAAAGGGATTGAAGTAACCCATGAGTACCAGGGCACTTGATCTTAAGGCTACTTCCAGCTGCCTGTAGAAGGCCTTATCGACAACTTCTTCCTAGTTTGGTGGCCTGTAACAAATGCCCACAACTCTATCACTCATGTTGGAATGTCCTTTCACTCCTACCCATGAGTTTTCAACATTTTCATATAGATTGGATATTAGAAAAGGTTTCCTCATGGAAATAGAGCTCAGGCATTGGAGAATAGGTTACCCAGGGAGGTGGTAGAGTCATTGTCCCTAGACGTGTTCAAGAATCATGTAGACATGGCGGTTTGGAACTTTAGTTTAATGGCCACGGTGGTGTTAGGACTCAATCATCCTAGAGGTCTTTTTAAATGAAACAATTCTGTGATTCTGTGATTCTTATTGCTGAGAAACAGTGCTGGATGAAGAAGCCTGTGTTTCTCACTTAATCTACTTTGCCACATCTGTCTCAGACTACTTTGAAGTAGCTGGACATTGTTGATGTGACTGAAGACAAAACTTAAGACAAAAATATTAAGGGCTTCTAAAACATGATTTCTGGAGCATTTAGTTCATCTTGTTGCTCTCCAGTTACATTTGCACGTTGTCTCAACTCTCTCAACTTCACTGGTGCTGGATACTACAGTGGCAGTGTCTACAGTGCAGATGCAGGTTCACCTGTACCAAGATAGACCTGGTGAGTTAGGCAGACTGCTAGTCAAAACAGGAATATGCGTAAGTAAGCAGTGTCTCACTTGATGCGACCAAACAGATTTACAAAAAGCCTGTTCTCTTGTTGCTTTCCCCTGAGAACTGCACAAAGAAACCTCAACCAAGGGAAAGAAGTGACAGCAGTTCCCTGAGGAACACAACCCAGTGCAGGATCTGCAACAAGCACAGGTCAGCTGGAGGCACCAGTCCAGCTGACCTAATCATACAGCACAATGTTGCATACAGCAGGCAGTGTGGGCCTGAACAAACACAGCTGCTTCTGCCAGACCTGTCCCTGGTTCTCCCACCCATACTTTCAAGTAGCACATGCAACGCTTACCACTCACAGGACATCAGAAACAGTCTGGATTTTTAAGGGTGATGAACTGTTAGCACAAGAGCAATGAACCAGGATTAGTGAGAAAGAATTAGCAAACTTCTGAGAAACTAATGGACCACCAATGGTAGCTGTAACAGTGTGAGAGCTGAAATCCCCATCCCACACTGACAATAACCAGGCTAACTCAGTCTGGAAGAAAACAAAGCTGTATTTTACAGGCAAAACTACAAGCTATGATGAAATGGATATGTACAAATATACACTATTCACAACATTTACAAATATGTACAATCAACAGAAAAGCACAACCAAGCCCCCTTTGCTTTCCCCAAGGGGCCTCCCCCCCAGCCAGAAGAAATCCCTCCAGACCCCTCCTGGAAGAAGGCAGAGAATCAAGAAGCAGAGAGGCTGTTCGACTTAGCTTGTCAAGGTCAGTATGTTATCTTCAGCCAGAGAAGAAGCAGACAGACAGAAGCTGAGCAAGCCAAGAACAAGACTGCCCAACTCCCCAACCTTGTTTTGAGTAGTGATTCTTAAACATTTCTCTCTCTCCAATGGAAGTGTTTAGAATAATCATTATTTTGCTTTCTTACACCTAACAGTGATTTATTTACATACTTTCACCTTCTTTACTTGAACTTCGTGAAGAAAAATTAAAAAGACAGTCTTAAAACCATCACAGTAGCAGTCTCAGAAACACCAGGAAGAGGAGGTCAGAACAGGTAATGCTGAGGCTGCAGCATTCCCCAGAGTGACCTGAATTCTTGGAAACAAATGAACATAAATAAATCCTGATATTAATTACCACAAGATCAAGACTTGCTACAATTCATCTTTGTCTGAAAAGGACACTGTATTTTTTGTACCTTTGGCTTCATAAAGTGTAAAAGTTCAAGCTAATTGAGGCTTTCAGAGATAGCAATACATTTATACCACCATTAAAAAAAGGTATCAGGGAGCTAGCAATTCTCCATTTGCTCTCCACAGCAATGCAAAAGAGTGTAACTTGTAAGGGAGCCAAGAAGTAATATATTTACTTCATACTACAAAGTAATATGATTCTATGATTCTAAAAAAATACACAGAGAAGTCAGAATATTGTGCAAAATAATCTAGAATAAACAGCAGCACAAGCAGGTTTTTAGGGTTCAGGAAGAATTTTTGATTTGAAATTAAACCATAATGCAGTTCTCAACATTTAACCTTTTTTCTTTTTCTTTGGTTGGTTGGTTAGCTCTCTGTTTCAGTTTGGGTTTTTTTGTTTGTCTGTTTTTCTCATTGTGCATGTCAATTATTATCCAAATATTTTGCATGATGGATCAATGTCCAGATGGAGACATGTCTAGAGGTGTCCTTCAGAGGTCTATGCTATTCAATATCTTCATCAGTGATACAGACAGTGTTTGAATGCATTCTCATCAAGTTGGCAGATAATACCAAGCTGATTGGTGCAGCTGATAAGACTGAGGGATGGGATGCCTTCCAGAGGGACCTCGGCAGGCTAGGGAAGTAGGCTCAGGAGAACCTTATGAAGTTCAAAAAGGCAGAGTGCAAGGTCCTGCATGTGAATCAGGGCAATTTCATTATCAGTACAGGCTCGGGGTGATGAAATTGAGAGCAGCACTGCAGAAATGGACTTGAGCATGCTGGTAGACGAGAAGCTGGACATCAACCAGCAATGTTCACTAGCGGCCTAGAGGGTCAATTGCACTCTGCCCTGAATCAAAAGAATCATGGCCAGCAGATCAAGGGAAGGGATTCTGCTGCTGGCGGGATAACAGGATGTTAGGGGTTGGAAGAGAATTCTGAAGATCATAGAGTCCAACCCCCCTGCCAGAGCAGAACCATAGAATCTATTGCAGGTCGCACAGGAATGCCTGAAGAGGGGCCTTGAAAGTCTTCAAAGAAGGAGACTCCACAACCTCTCTGGGGAACCTGTTTCAGTGCTTTGTGACTGTCTACTCTGCTCTGGTGAGACCTTACCTGGAGTTCTCTGTCCAGCTCCAGAACCCTCAACACAGGAAAGACCTGATGGACAGGTACAGAGGAGGCACAAAAAGATGATCAGAGGGCTGGAAGAGATCTCTACAAACATAGGCTGGGAGATTTGGGGTTGTTCAGCCTGGAGCAAACAAGGCTCAGGAAAGAACTTATACCTACATTTTGGTATCTGAAGGGGACCTACAAGAAAGTTGGGAAGTAACTGTTTTGGAGGGCTTGTAGTGATAGGATGAGGTGCAATGGTTTGAAACCACGGCAAGGTAGATTTAGGTTAGAAATAAGGAGGAAGTTCCTTACAAGAAGTACCGAAATAATGTGAATAAGCAACTGGAATATGTTTCAATGCTAAAAGCGTTGAAAACTTATGGGTAAGAGCGAAGGGACATACAAACATGGATGATACGGTTGTGGGTGTTTATTACAGACCACTGAACCAGGAAGAAGCTACTTCCAAGGCCTTTTACAGGCAGCTGGAAGTAGCCTTGGAAGTAGCGAAAATCAAGTGCCCTGGTGCTTGGGGGTGACTTCAACCACTCAGATATTAGTTGGAAAGATCACACAGCCAAACACAAACAGTCCTAAAGGTTCCTGCAGTGCATTGATGACAACTTTCTCCTGCAAGCAGAAGAACCAACAAGGAGGAGTGCAATGTTGGTCCTGATATTAACAAACAAAGGACTGGTTGTAGATGTCAAGGTTGAGGGTAATCTTGGTTGCAGTGACCACGACATGTTGGAGTTTAATATCAATGGACAAAGAAACAGGGTAATAAGTAAAATTTCAATCCTGGACTTTAAAAGGGCCAACTTTCCCCTCTTCAAACCTCTGCTTGGAAATATCCAGTGGACTAGGGCTCTGGAAGGAAGGGAGGCCCAAGAGAGCTGGTTGATGTTCAAACATTACCTCCTCCAAGCTCAAGAGAAATGTATTCCCTTGGAAAAAAAAAAATCAAGTAAGCCAGGCAGAAGACCTTCATGGATAAGCAAGGGACTCCTAGTAAACCTCAAAACCAAAAAGGGGGTTTACAATATGTGGAAAAAAGGACTGGTCAGTTGGGAGGATTATAGAGATGTAGCCAGAGAATGTAGAGATGCAACAAGGAAAGCCAAGGCCCTCCTGGAACTGAATCTCACCAGAGGGGTGAAGGAGAACAAGAAGAATTTTTTCAAATATATCAATGATAAAAGGAAGAGCAGGGAAAAGGTAGGTCCACTGCTGAACGAGAGGGGAGATACAGTAACTGATGATGCAGAGATGGCAGAGTTGCTGATGTCTCCTTTGCCTCAGTCTTCACTCCGAAGACCAGCCCTCAGGAACCTCAGTCTCTAGAAGCAAGGGAGCAGAACTGGAGAGATGTGGACATTCTGCTGGTCAGTCAGGAAAGGGTTAGAGATCTCCGATACCATCTGATGACACACAAATCCATGGGCCGTGATGGGATGTATCCATAAGTGGTGAGAGAGCTGGCTGATACAGCTGCTGAACCTCTCTCCGTCATCTTTGAAAACTCATGGAGAACAGGAGAGGTGCCTGATGACTGGAAGAAAGCAAATGTCACTCCAGTCTTCAAAAAAGGCAAGAATGAGGATCCAGGCAACTACAGACCAGTCAGCCTCACCTACACCCCTGGAAAGATGATGGAGAAGCTCATCCTGGAGGTCATCTCTAACCACATGGAAGACAAGAAGGTTATCAGGAGGAGTCAACATGGATTTACCAAGGGGAAATCCTGTCTAATTAACCTGATAGTCTTCTATGAAGTTATGACCAAATGGGTAGATGAAGGAAGTGCAGTGGATGTCATATATCTTGACTTCACTAAAGCTTTTCACAGAATCACGGAATCAATATGGTTGGAAAAGACCTCGAGGACCTTCAAGTCCAACCTGTCACCCAAGACCTCATGACTACTAAACTATGTCACCAAGTGCCACATCCAATACCCTCTTGATCAGCTCCAGGGATGGTGACACAACCACCTCCCTGGGCAGCGCATTCCAAGGCCTAACAACTCTCTCTGTGAAGAACTTTCTCCTTACCTCGAGCCTAAACTTCCCCTGGTACAGCTTGAGACTGTGTCCTCTTGTTCTGGCGCTGGTTGCCTGGGAGAAGAGATGACCCCCCTCCTGGCTACAACCTCCCTTCAGGCAGTTGTAGACAGCAATGAGGTCACCCCTGAGCCTCCTCTTCTCCAGGCTAAACAATCCCAGCTCCTTCAGCCTCTCCTTGTAGGGTTTCTGTTCAAGGCCTCTCACCAGCCTCCTTGCTCTTCTCTGGACAGGTTAAAGTATCTCAATGTCTTTCTTAAATTGAGGGGCCCAGCACTGGACACAGATACAGTCTCTCATAACATCCTCATAGAAAAGCTCAGGAGATGTGGCATAGATGGGTAGTCAGTGAGGTGGATTGCAAACTGGCCCCACAACAGAGTTCAGAGGGTTGTCATCAATTGCACAGAGTCAACTTGAAGGCCTGTGGCAAGTGGTGTACCCCAGGGATCAGAACTGGGTCCAGTTTTGTTCAATATCTTTATCAACGACCTGGATGAGGGCATTGAGAGTACCCTCAGCAAGTTCGCTGATGATACAGAACTGGGGGGGTTGGTTGACACCTGTCAGGCTGTGCTGCCATCCAACGTGACCTGGACAGGCTGGAGAGCTGGGTGCAGGCAAACCTCATAAAGTTTAATAAGGACAAGTGCAGGGTCCCACATCTGGGAAGAAATAGCAACGGGCACCAGGACAGGTTAGGGACTGCCCTTATGGAAAGCAGCTCCACAGAGAAAGACCTTGAAGTGCTGGTGGACAGCAAGTTCTGCATGGAACAACAATGTGCTCTTGTGGCCAAGAGAGCCAAGGGGATCCTGGGATGTATCAAGAAAGGTGTGTCCAGCAGGTCAAGGGATGTTCTTCTCCCTCTCTACTCTGACCTGATGAGATCACACCTGGAATACTGTGTCCAGTTTTGGCCTCCCCAGTTCAAGTGAGACAGAGACCTGCTGGAGAGAATCCAATGGAGAGCCATGAGGATGATTAGGGGACTCGAACATCTCCCCTGTGAAGAGAGACTGAGATCCCTGGGGCTATTTATTCTTGAGAAGAGAAGACTGAGAGGGGATCTGATCAATGTGTATAAATATGTGAGGGGTGGGTGTCAGGAGTAGGGGGCCAGGCTCTTTTTGATGGTATGCAGTGATAGGACAAGGAGCAATGGGTTCAAATTACAACATAGAAAATTTCACTTCAGCATGAGGAGAAATTTCTTCATAGTGAGGGTGACACAGCCCTGGAACAGGCTCCCCAGGGGGGTTGTGGAGTCTCCTTCTCTAGAGACTTTCAAAACTCACCTGGATGCTTTCCCCTGTGGACTATCCTAGGTGATCTTGCTTTGGCAGGGGGGTTGGACCTGACAGTCTCTTGAGGTCCCTTCCAACCTCTGATATACTCTAATACTGTGATACTGTGAAATAAGTTGTTTAGGGGAGTGGTGGAGTCCCCGTCCCTGGAGACATTCATGGTCAGACTTGATGGGGCCTTGAGCAACTTGATCCAAGCTGAGATGTCCATGCTCACTGCAGGGGAATTTGACAAGATGAACCTCAAGGGTCCCTTTGAACTTGATGCACTCTATGAATCCTAGAATGCTTCTGGTTTTGTTTTAACAGACATTAAGCATTCTGCCTGAAATCTTTCACTTTATCCACCACTACCCCTCATTTCCATTTCCTCACTGAAATTTAACAGCATATGGAAACAATGCGGGATGTGTAATACAGCTTAGCTGGAATAAGAAACCCATATAGTTAGCAAGACTGGCTATATTCCCATTTAAAAAAAGCCAACAAAACGAAGAACGGTAAGAAAACCCATCAACTACAACAAAGTCCCATACCTTGCTTTTTGCAGCTGAAAAGTGCACCAAATACGTGGCATTTTTTTCATTCACAACATACTGGCCTGAAACAACAGAACTAATTCCTGCATGGATTTTAGAAGACATTTCTTTGAGGATTGTTATACAAGAGGATCAATATATCAATATATCATAAATATGTAAGTATAGCCACATGTCAACTTAAATCAGAGTGGCTTGCGTTCAGTAACAGTGCAGCAACAGACTTCAACACATATCACAAATAGCAACTAATCACAGGCTTTTGTGGAAAACTGGTGTAGCAATAGTCAGTTGTAAACTGGTACACAATGTAAGGTTCTATTGGAACACAAAGATGTCAAACTTTGCCATTAGAAATTGAGCTTAATAGTATTTCATTTGATGACTGGCTGGTAGTCTTCCATTTGGGTGGATGAGACAATATTTAAACATCTAAAATTTCTTGAAAGGAAAAGCCAGCTGAGAAGAAGAAAAACATTTTGTACAGACACATGCAAAGGCAGAAAATAAAAAATAAAATACAAGCTTCACATTTTCCTTCAGGTATTTAAAAGCACTTCAAGTCCTGCTTTCAGTTTTATCTTTATTTTAAAATCTGCTTAAAATAGGAACAAAGAGAAAACAAAGGCTACAAATTTCATCTCACTAGTATAATACAAGATATTTAGAGATGGATTCCATATTTACACTCAAGTCCTTCCACTTAAAATCGAACACCATATGTACAAGGAGGTCAGCTTCACCATCTCTTTCTAGGTGGCTATTGTAAAAACCACACTTTCTGACACCATGCTTTGAAAGCTCTCAGAGTGTATAAATATGTCATATTGTTTGGAAATTGTGCATGTGTGTCAAGCAGTTTTTTTGTGAGATGGGAAAGTTAAGCATCCCTTAAAAGTTCTGGTGAGTTTCCAGCAATTGCCAGAAGCTAGACGTACCTTGAATCTCTCCCCATGCTGGCTAAGTGAGATAACACAGTAGTGGGACCTTGGTTCCCTGACTCTTCCTGAAACTATAATTTCTCAGAGCACATTTGGGATAACAGTCTGGGGAGCTGCTATTCAGCAGCCCTGCAGATCTGCACCCTCTTCTCTGCTGTTAGTGATTTCAGATAGAAAAAATTGTTTATAGGATGCAAAGTGATACCTGTCAAATACTTGAAATAGATTTTTTTTTTTATGCATAGTCATTACACTATTGAAATGGCAAAGTGGTGGCCTTTCCTAAGAAGGAAAAAAACCTCAGAATGTGGGAAATAATTACTCTCTCTCTCTCTCTCTTCCCCCCCCGCCCCCTCCCCCCCCCCCCCCCCCTGCCCCCCCCCCGCATCTTTCACAATATGTTCCTGCTGCTTTCCACGCAAACCACTCAGGAAATCAAGATTGTGGTACTCCTCCCCTCCTGCCTCCCCAAATTTTGCTTTTTGCCAAATAGACCTGAGAAACTGTTGCTAGGAACTTCTGCACAAGTGAGAGTGAAAATTAAAGGACTCAACACGACAAAGGATCTTGGATTTGGAGAAGACTGGAGAGTGACAGCACTGGCCAGAGGTGTAATGAAAGAATGAGCAAGATGTTCATGGTGGGCTGGAAGCAGGCAGAAAGCAACATTAATCAAAGAAAAGGGCCCAAATATACCAGTAAACCCAACATGTTAAAACAGGTTGTAAAAACATTGTATTTGTGCAGATTTCTGTCTTTATCACACATTGTTTACAGAACAAAAGAAACAGATGAGAAAATGTTGAGCAGATGTTGAGCAGAAGAGTAGAATCCTCCTGACACTGAAGATTAATGACGTCATGCCTGAATGCACTGCCTAGGAATATAAGAAATCATGGTTCTCTGGCCTGTGTTAAAACAAAGCTTCTTAGGATGCTGAGTCATTATTAAAGAACCTGCAAGAAAAGCTGTAGTCAGCTGTAATCTGTATTCATGAATGGATGATACTGTGATTCAAGAAGAAAATACAAAAGGTAGCTTGGAGACACACTGATCCATTGGCTGTAGACTGCAATCAATAAACCAGAATACTGATCATCATGTCTGAATGATGATACAGCTACTTCTAATAATCTTTGACAGCTCACAGGAGGTAATTTTGGTTGGTCTTGAATATGCAAACACAAATGCAATTATCACTTGGTGGCTAAGTTCAAACTTATGACCATTTATGAAGTGAAACAACTCCCACAGTTCTCCTTTTAGTGTATGAGATACATAACATCAATTTCCATACCATGCCTTTGGATTACCCCTTAACGTATGTCTTAATTTAAAATGTGTTTTAAAATAGTGGAGAAGGAAGATACAAGTGAAAGATAGCCAGTTTGATTATCCAAGCTTTCAGCATCTTCATCTTGAGACAAATGCAATAAAAGCAAACAGGCAAAATTACACTGGCGCAAACTGAGTGCACAGAAAGGTCAAACAACCTTTATATTTTGAACAAAACAGTTTTGAGTTTGACCTTGAGCTTTTTCTTCTTTCAGAAGTATTTAAATATCAAATAAAACAAATCTGACACTCTCATAAAAAAAAGTGTCTCAAACCAAAACTACTCTCTGACAGAATCTGCCAGGTATTTTTTAAGGATTAATTTATTAAATAACTTTGTTCCTCATGCTGTACATTCATGTATTTTGAGGAAAATATTCTCTGGAGATTGGTTTTATGCTGCACAGAAGAGAGAGGTGTTTCAAATGCTAGAGAAAATTGGAAGATCTTCGATAAATTGCAATGAGATATATCATTCCTGAAAAATAAATAAAAATTAAGACACCATAAATCCAAAGATAAATGCATCTGTATCTCTCAAGATACTTAGGTGCTGCTGAGCACTGTACAGATGTATCCCTGTATAAGTATAGACACATACACGCAGTTATAATATCCTCACATGGATATTATAAAAATGAATTAAATCAGTTTGACATTTGGAATCATCATGGGCATATGCAGTGTTCCTTTTACAACAGTGTAAGTAAAATTATATTTTGCATATAATATTGTGCAATTTAAAGCAAATGTGCTCAGCTGTCATTTCATTCTTATATTTCTAATTCTGTACATATTGTATTTTCTGCCCTTTTCAATTTGATCGTTTGCTATTAATTGCAAAAAATGTAAGGAGGGTTTGTTTGTGTAGTGAATGTTTTTTTATATTTCCTTTCTCAAACAGAAAAAAAAATAATAAGAGGAACTGCAAAAGAAAAATGCTCTGAATATTGATTGTCTTTTATTAACTCACAAAATAAGAAAAAAAAAGGTGCGTTGAAAGAAAAAAACCCACACAAAAATAAGAAACATTAAGAGTACATCACAGAGTAATCCTATGTACTCAGCTGCCAAATAAAAATAAATTATATCAACAGTGATTAGTGATTTGGAATGAGATGTCCTGTGTGTCATCAGGAGGAGGGTTAACTGAGTCCTAACCAAACAGCCTCTTTAGAGAGAAAAGGAAGCTGGAAAAAGTAGAGGGCTCTTGTTTATGGTGAGGTGTAGAGCTGATGGTGGGGCAGAAGTGTTGAACCACCAGGCATGGTAGGACAGGTATATCACACCAGATCTCCTCTTCATGTCAGCTCTTCTTCTCCCAGGCTAAGCTACCTGCCATCATATGTGGAATCAGAACAAGTACAAGACATTTTTGAGAAGTATCTGAGATACCAGAGGCTCAGGTCCTTACTCTCCATGCTGCTTGTCCCATGCTCTACACAGAGGCAGAGAAAGTGCCGCCAACATTGTGAACTGGTGCCACTGCCATCCACTGATGTATCAAGCAGCCGATCCAACGACCCATCAAGATCAATGATCTGGGTCATATTTTCCTGAATGTTTTTCTAGCCCATTGAGACACTTGAAATGTTTTTTTCCAGGAACTGTAGTGCAAGGCAATTACATATTTCTTTAACCTCACATAGTGGCCTGTCCAGTTGGCAGCTTTGACAGCTCCATCTCTGAAATGAAGGGAACACTTAGTTCCAGTCAAAAGTCTCCTTAACAAAATAAACTAAAAGCAACTCACCAATGTTTGCTTAGATGGTGTGCTTTCAGGAGTTATTTTATACTGTTTCATCATTACTCTTCCATCTACTTATTTTTAAAACCAATCATCATGGTTCCATCCAGGTTTAATGTTGCCAGGTAACTCATAGTGTGTAACAGCAACAGCAAAGTAAATATAGCAGGTCACAAGAAATCCTCCTGCTTCCCGCACTTTCACAACAACTCTGCTAAAACAAACAGTGAGTGAGCACCAGGGATTACAGGCTCTGTTAGGCCATATGTTTGCAGATATCATCTCCTGTTTCCATGTCAGCAGCAGCCTCCATGGCCTCTGATGGCCTCTGTGCTGAACCAGGGTCTGTTAGTGTAACGGAAACTGATTGAAGGAAAACAGAACAATCTGAAGGAGGAAAGTACAACCTGAGTTGTTCACAGACACAACTTTGCAGTGAAAAGAGGTGTGCAGTGGTGTTGGGTTTTTTTTTTTAGTTTGGTTTCACAATATTGTGCTAGTCCAGTTAGACTAGCTGTTTGGGTTCCCTAGATACTGAAGTGCTCTTGGTTCTGTGCCAGGCCCTGGAACACTTTCCACTGCTGCAGAAAGACCAGAAATGCTGGGATGCTTGCAACCCTAAGCCAGGATCCCTTTGATCTGTTGCCAAAATTAAGTTGGTCCTTCAGGTCAGACATGCAGTTTGGGAACTGGCACCTAAAGGTCTCTGCAAGCATGCTGGAGAAGAAGTGAAAACAAAGCAGACCCCTCCCATGGTGCAGAGATTGGAAGATCTTCCCACAAAATAAATCCGAAGCTCATCACTTATCAGGTCTTTTTTTTTTTCCTTTGAGTTCCCTCTGAAAACATTCTGCACTGCAATCTGTTTGCTGGCTCTTAAGCTCCCCATTCACATCAGTTCCCTCTAATCAGAGAACACTTTGTAATTTTTAAGAGTTTATTTCCAATTGAGTACCATCTTGCATGGCTGCTGGAAGGAATAAAGAAATGGATGATTAGCCATCTCCTTGGCAATTTGAGAGTGCTGCTGAGTGCCAGTTCATCCTGTAGTGAATATGGAAGAAAGAGTAATGTGTTCAGCTTTGTGTTTAATGCAAATCTTAAGTAAAAATAAAAGCTCTAAGCTGGATATTAGCTTTTTCCACCCTCAGAGATCACACTAGTAATTCTGTACATTTTTTTTACTGCTTCTCTGCAAGTTTTAGTGCTGATGATACCCAAATCAAGTAGATCCTTCCCTTTCACAGTTATTTCACCAGCTTGTTATCAAAATGGACAATGACACTAAGACTTCAAAGTGCTGACAAGTGTGTGAGGGTGAAATGTTTGTGAAAACACAGCTTTTCTTTCCCTATCAAAGTAAAAGGTGGTGAGCTGACAGCTTGGACATCAGTTCTGTGGTGTTCATCAGAACACCTCCAGCTTGATGAAACTACAAAACTCTCTTTCTAGGCTTCATACCAGTTGTAAGGTGGTATTTGATTTCAGAGCTATGAGAGTGAGAATTTGTTTCTGTATTGTCAGAGTCAAAATTTTGTACAGAGATGTCATGTGAGCAAAGCATATGTTGTTTGGGTTTTATACACAAGATCTGTGATCACAACAACCATTTGTGGAATGAAACCTGAGATTTTATTGATAATGTATCAAGACCAGATGCATTTTCAATGCTTCAGGAAATCTGTAGGTTTATGCCAATCATTCTTCATGGGAAAAATGCTGGTAGTTGGTAGAACCTATGTTTATGGAAGCGTATCATGGATGTTGCCTATGAATTTCATAAAGCAAAGAGTAAGCTATGAAACAAACTTCAAAATAATCAGAAAGGGAAGAAAAGGAATCAATATCACCTTTTTAATTGGAAAAAAAAGATTCATAAGAAAGGAAGAGTGGAGAGATTCACGTTACACATGAATAGCAGATAAAGAGTCTGCTAACGATCTCCAAGGCTAGTCTTTTTTCATTAGCATGAATGAATGCATAAACCCAAAAAGTAAATAACACTTTCAGTCTTTGACAACCAAGTTTCATTACAGGTGCTGGTCTCACAACCACTGTGAACTAGTGAATTCTAGCTAAGAATAATAAAAAGAAAATTCCATCTTTCTGTAATAGGCAAAGAGAAAACCTACCTCAACTTCAATATGGTCTTAAGGCCATGCAAAGAAATTTTACAACAAAATTTTCATGATTATCTGCCCGGGGAACTACTGATCTGCAATATTTTGGCTATGAGATGCTTGTGATAGAACTTAGGTTTTCTTTCTGGATCTTTAGAAGGAACAAATGTTGACAGTAGCTGTGTAAAAAAAATTAATAAGATATTTTCAGTTCCTGGTGTTCTCAGAAATAAAAAAAAGGAAATAATGAAACTCAATTAGAAATGTCCTTTGGACTCCCTTAGAGATTAATACACTACCCATATTTCAATTCATGAACTGCAAAACTGCACCTTGAAACTAATTTCAAAGGGGGAAGAGGGGAAAATGAGCCTCACTGAGGACGTTCCTAGGACAATTGTGAGGCAGGGAACCAGCCCCACTGCTATCCCAGGGGCTATAGGGGATAGTGGGTTATGCAATACCTACAGTGGTAACAGATACTCCTCTGCTAAATCTCTGAAGGATCTGTATACCAACACAAGAAGCATGGGGAATAAGCAGGATGAACTGGAAATCTGTGTGCAGTCGCAGGGTTATGATCTTGTTGCATTTACAAGACAGGATAGAACAGTTCCCATGACTGGAATGTGTGAGCTAGAAAGCACTCATGCTGGCTCTGCAGTGCCCTTGCAAAGCTAATTCCACTGGCCTTGAGGCACTGGACTGCAGACAGCAATGTCCCAGTGTACTGGTTTGAGGCCAGACAGATCCTCTATTGCCCTGAGAGGGGTAAAAGAATGACACTCACACAAATAGATTGGAAAGTTTAAATGGAAAAGCAATTGGTGAAACTACAGAATCTACAAGCATAGTGGCAAAGATATCCCAAAGTGTACAGAGTCCTTTACACAACACCCAAAGGCCTCCCAATTCTTCCCTTCTCCCCACCTGAGGGTATACTCAAAACCCCCAGGGCTCTTTCTTCTCCCTCCCACTGCTAGGCAAGTCTCAGGCTGGCCAGGTCTGAGACTGCCCCCCCGCCCCCCCTTCTCCTCCTGGCATTAGGCCTAGACAGGCCTAAGGGGCCTGAGATACTCCGCCACTGTTACCCGATAGGGAAGCATCTCCCACAGGTGCAGAGAGGGGAGAAAGAGGCAGAGAATGACTTTGCAGATGGATTTATAGGGCTCAGAATTTATGGGT
The DNA here is from genome assembly GCF_027791375.1 of Indicator indicator. Taxonomy (NCBI): domain Eukaryota; kingdom Metazoa; phylum Chordata; class Aves; order Piciformes; family Indicatoridae; genus Indicator; species Indicator indicator. The sequence goes on along the minus strand of NC_072053.1, from coordinate 406,795 downwards.
AGAAATACACCCTTTCCTGTGTCCACCTTATTGGGCTGGACACTGGGTACATTGGAGGTGTAACTTATGTGGCAGTAACAGGAGGCACCCAGCCTAAACTGCCACACCCAGTCACTTTGCAGGCAGAAGGCTACCTGTGTACTGCTTAGTGATCAGCTTTCAACAGTGTTTCAGCCAATGCTGTGGTATCTGGGCATTTACTCCCTGTCACCAAGCTGTGGAGCACAGCACCAGTTACCTTGGTTTTTGGGGACCACAGTGAACCTATCAGTAGGTCAGACAAAGTCGTGTCCAACCCTAAACCCAGGCAGGTTGCAGTGACCAAACTACTATGCTAAAAGTCAGATGTCTGAGATATTTCTTTGGTAGTACATTCCAGAATTTCATTATTATTGCTTTTTTTTTTAGTCTGGAGAACATGAAAGGCAGAGAGGCCAGCTTAATATTAGACTCATGGTTGGGTTTCAAGGTTATTGTCAATTTAAATGATTCTATGATTCTGTGATAGAACCCAGTTAGGGTACAACTGAGGAGACTTAAGACTTTGTTGGATTTTGTGGATCCAAAAAGCCACCATGAACTGCAGCTTTCTCTGTATCCTATTAGGTTTTATCCATGGCATGCTCACATCACTTGCTGACTATTTCTGAGCACCCCAAAAAGCTATCATCATAGTATTTCAATCACAGTTATCAGTTATATTTGCTCTGGAGACATACCAGAGTCAGTACCCAGACTCGTTGTGTTGAAATTCAGTAACAGGGCTGGTGTTTTGCTCCCCCCTGTGAAGCTGTCCTTGATCAATACCTGATCAGGAAAAAAGTTTGCATCCCATCTACAGATTTACAAGTTGTCTATCACTAATAAACTAAACAGAAAGATGCCTGTTATATTTTGTTGATAATTGCAGCGAGGTAGAGAACACATCAACAGAGCACTGTTTGCTAGCAATACAGAGCTCTGTGAATCTCACCCTTTTTCAATCTGTCCCTGATCAAAATCAAAGAATCACAGAATTAACCACGTTGGAAAAGACCTTTGAGATCATCAAGTCCAACCTGTCACCCATCACCATCTAAACTGTAGCACTAAGTGTCTCATCCAGTCTTATTTTAAGCACTTCCAAGGATGGTGACTCCACCACCTCTCCAGGCAGCACATTCCAATGGCCAATCACTCTTTCTGGGAAGAATTTCTTCCTAACATCCAGCCTATACCTCCCTTGGCACAACTTGAGACTGTATCCTCTCGTTCTGCCACTGGTTGCCTGGAAGAAGAGATCAACTCTCACCTGGCTACAACCACCCTTCAGGAAATTGTAGACAGCAATAAGGTCTCCCCTGAGTCTCCTCTTCTCCAGGCTGAACAACCCCAGCTCTTTCAGCCTCCTTTGATAGGGCTTGTGCTCCAGATCTCTCACCATCTTTGTTGCCCTTCTCTGGACACATTCCAGCAACTCAACATCTTTCTTAAACTAAGGCGCCCTGAACTGGACACAGGACTCAAGGTGTGGTCTAACCAGTGCTGAGTACAGGGGCAGAATGAATTCCCTGCTCCTGCTGGCCACAATATTCGTGATACAGTCCAGGATGCCATTGGCCTCCTTGGCCACCTAGGCACACTGCTGGCTCATGTTTGGCCTACCCCCAGGTCCCTTTCTGCCTGGATGCTCTCCAGCTACTCTGTCCCCAGCCTGTAGTGCTCCATGGGGTTGTTGTGGCCAGTGTGTAGAACCCAGCATTTAGATGTGTAAAATCTCATGGCATTGAACTCTGTTGATCTGTCCAGCCTGTCAAGGTCCCTCTGCAGAGCCCTCCTACCCTCTAACAGATCAACACCTGCTCCCAGCTTAATGTCATCTGCAAACTTACTGATGATGGACTCAATTCCCTCATCCAAATCATCAATAAAGATATTGAATAGGATCAGGCCCAACACTGTCCCTGGGGGACATCACTAGTAACTGGCTGCCAACTGGAAGTGGCACCATTGGCCACCACTCTCTGGGCCTGGCACACCAGCCAATTCTTAACCCAGCACTAAGCCAAAATTCTCTTCCTGATTTTGTTCAACACTTGCTACTCCTATAACTTTCTTCCATGCTGATCTTGAAACACAGCTTGGCTCGAGACTTGGATGCAGGCTGAAACATCTGATTAGAGCTCCTGTTCCTCTCTGTGATGGCACTGTGATGGTTTTGTGTATGAAATGAGCCTTATCTGCATCAGTCAGCCAATTAGTTTAGCAATGCTGGTGACAGTCAAGTCTTGTGGAGTCACCATTAATACTTTCAGTTCAGTAAGACTCACATAGGGCTCAAAGTTAGTTTGTTCCTGATTCTTCAGAGACACATTCTTCTGTAAATGCCAAGTTGTCACTAAATTCTTGCTTTCAAGCAAACTTGTCACACAATAATAGGAACAAATAAGCAGATAAGCAGAAGACATAGAGTCTGATGATGCTGTCTGTAACTCTTCATTCTTGATTGAGAAATGACTGATGAAACATGACAAGACTGGAGAACAGGTTGTCTGTTAAAATGATTTCTAACAGCTTGTTGACAAAGATTTTTTCTGAAGTTTAATTAAGTTTAATTAATTTAAGAATTAATTAATCAACAGACTACTGGAAGTGCCTGAAACCCTAGAATATAATAGATTCAGTGGATTGTAGATGTGTATAATACATTTCCATACTTCTTTATCTTAAACAACTTACTGGCTCACAGAAGAGACATTTTTATTGATTTATTTAAAAACCTATAATCTATATTAACTTTTTAGGCTGGGAAAATTGAAGGCACAATGTGTTCCCAACAAGATTCAGTTTGTATAAGCATGGGTATTCTACAGACATGTGAGCTACAATGACCTTCATTAACCTCAGGAGATGCAATATCACTGGTTGGCACCAAAACCTAGATGTCACCTGTGCTCTCAAGCACAAAGAGCACAAGAATCTATGGGATCACTTTCAGTCCTCCAAACCATGTTTCTAATGCTCTGGGACACAGCACGCACACAAATGGATCTCGAATTGATTAATTAACTGTGGTGGTTTTAGACTATGCTTTTAAAATTCTTCACAGGTCTTGAGCAGAAAGTAGTAAAAATGTAAATAAATCACTCTTGGGTGTAAAAAGGAAAATAATTATTCTAAACAATTCCATTGGAGGGATATCTCCGATAAGATTTGATTCCCAAAACAATTTTTCTCTCTTCTCTCTCTTCTCTTCTCACTTCTTCACTGGGGAGATACTAACTGGCTTTGCTGACCTTGGCTGCATTGTTTTGTCTGGTATTAACTTTCTCTGGTTCTCTCTCTCCCCTTTGTACAGGGGAGGTCAGGGGGAGGCAAGGAGGAGGAAGCCATTACAGCTTCTTTCCTGATCTTTTGGCCAGGGGGTTCCTTGTGCTGTTTGATAATTGTAAATACCTGTAAATATTGTAAGTACTGTATACTTGTACATATTCATTGCATTCCATTGTAAATTGTAGTTTGGCTTGCAAATACAGCTCCATTTGCTTCCAAACTGAGGTAGTCTGGCAAAGTTAATGTTGGGGGGGAATTTTCAAATCCACCACATTAACTGACACCATGAGCTGTGCTGATGTTTTTCAGGAAATGCATATACCAAAATTAAGACAAGTGTAGCTCTATCTGTAACCATCAGTACGTTATTCTAATTAATGCAGATATCCAAAGAGAAAAGTCTTCATTATTACTGTGATCTCTTGCTGCATTCTGGTTCAACTGTGCTGCCCAGACTCCTCACAATGGTTCCTCTTCCCCCTGCTCTCACACTAGTTCAGTAGTCTGCAGGTACTTCATCAGCACAGGCTTTCCAAAACAATAATTCAGCCTCACAATTCCAAGAGGAAAACAACAGAATCTTCTTTAGAAAGGCTACTTCAAACATTGGAATACATGGTGATTTCTACAGAAATCACTCCAGGTAGAGTGCTGGGTGTTGACACTCTGTTGACTGTTGCTGTGAGAAGACCCTTGCCTCTAACTGCCTTGGGGCCCAAATCAAACAACAAACCTTCAGGTTGCTGAGAACACTCATCCTCTAAAGCCCTCGTTCTGTCTGTAGGTAGCCCTCCAAATGCATGGGCTAAAGGACCTACATGGAAGGCACTGCAACAGCCTTTTTTCAAAATGGTTAGTGTGATTTTCAAGAGAAAACCAGTGATACACAGTTCCCTTTTTCACTAATAAGAGGGAAACACGTTTCTTTATTTCTTTTTTTTTTATTATTATTTCTATTTATCAATAATAAATAATGCAAATAGCTATTTTTGTAACACTTATTCTATAATTATTTTTAAAAGGCAAACAAATTAAGCAGAAACACCAGGACACTATAGTCTGGGTTGAGGGAATGCAAAATGTTTTCAGAATTCCAGATAGTGTTGGGTGTGGAACAAGTTTCAAGAGTACCCTGATGAGATAAGACGCTTCTCCGCTTTTTAAAATTATAGGCCAGATCTGCATAGCTATGGCAGTGTTTACAAGCTAAAGGTCTGGCCAAAGAAAGCTTCAAAATGCTATGAAAATTAAATCTGGAAGGAAAATAAAATTCACAGGAGTGCTCACAGCAATACTCTTATATTATCCTTGTTTTTCTACATTATATCCTGAACAAGTTATTATGCAATCTTCTTATGAGCACAGAAGAAAAGGCTTAAACTCATTAAAGTGCATATTTGGGAAAATACCAGTCTATATAAATGGGGGTTTGTGTGTGGGTAAAACTCCTGAATAACTGTTCCTATGGCATAATAAATGAAATCACTCCTTTTAGACCCATGATTTTCCTTCCAGCTTCAATCAGTACATATGAAGGTAGGGATACATAAATTCTAGTCCAACTGAAAAAAAAAAAAAGGAACATTTCCAATCAAAATTACAGTATATAGCGAAATAGGAAAGGATGCACTACTGCAAAAGAGGCAGTAATTTGTAAATGTGAATCTTTTTACGCTGAGCTCTTGAGGAGAGTTATTTCTGCTCGTATGAGGAGCAGAATGTACAAAAAGCCACATGTGTTGTCCTTCATTACAAAAGGATGTACCTATTGAGTCTTCATAGGGCTCAATTCATGCTAAGAAAGACAAAATACAGGAAAAGCTTCAACAGAAAACATAACCACAAAAAGTTTTTACTCCAGCATAATTATAGCCAATGACTGAGCAGGAACAATTCTCCTGACAGGAAAGTGTCAGATGAGATGTTTTCCCTTCTTCTGCAATTAATATGCACACTGTTATTCCATTTAATCAGCTGTGAGGTGGCTTTTCTGGGTAAGGAATTGTTTACCTAGACAATTACCTGTCATCTCTTCACCGTGATGAAGTGGATATAGTCTTCCTTAATGTCTTCATGCCTTACAACACAGCATAAGTTTCTTTGAAGAATTTATATAAGATTATTTGCAGCACCGTTAAGTGCAAAAAGTAATATCTTTTCCTTCCCTGCCACTTTTCGCAATCATTTACTTAACTGAGAAATTGGGGAAATAACTCTATACACAACCCTTCAAATTATATAGGTAATAAAAATGGTTTTATTACAGAAATAGCAAAACATCCCATCAGAAAGTAAATCTCTTTGTGCACAAAAACATTTCACCAAAACAGATATTTACATTCCACATCAGAAACTTTCACTGTTGATATTTTAAGGGTTTGGAGATTTAGTTTAGTATTTAATGGTCCTTAAGGTTTTAGTTCTTTGGAGTCTCTGTAGCCCCAGATGATTTATACTTCTACTTCACACACTCCTGACAAATGCTGCAAAATAAAATTTCAGTTTTGACTCACACCTAGCATACAGGACCATTGACAGTAACAAAATTTTAATATAATTTAACCACAGATATCAAGAATGAATTCAGCCTCACAAAGCATGTGAGCATTTCACTCACCATGAGGTTAACAAAAAGTATGTGTTCAAATGGACCTTGATTCAGTGACATAAATAAACACTTGCAGCTCTAAGTGTGAGAAATGTGAGACTTTGCCTTGTGGTAACTGGATGAACCCAATCCTGTCTCTGAAATCACAGATATAGTCTGAAGAAAAGCAAAACATATACATGGTAATAATCAGACACATTGAAGGTAGGGTCTTCATCTCTTTTGGTGCAAATATTTGGATTTTAATGTCAGTGGACACTTATGGATTTGATTGGTCATGCAGGTGCTATAGCTAGTGTGCATTCATTTCCAAATCCTTCTCACATAATGATAGGATACTCCGTTTCTGCACATTAAAAGCTACATTTCAGGAAATGCTTTCCAGGCAATCCTGAGTTCCATTTTCTCAAATAAGTGATGAGATTAAAAGGTGAGATTGAAAAATTCCATTAAAATTAGCAGCTAAGGCTAAATCACAGGGCTTTGTAGTTCAGTAAAAGTAGTCCACTTAATTTCAGGTTATTTTGTCCATTTTCATTTTCTCCTGTAATAGATTGGTTTGAAGAAACACAACAAATTTTGCAACTATAAACAATTGCAACATTCAACTTCCCAGCCTAAATACTTTGGAATACGCTTTTCCCAAAGATATGCTTTCATAAGTGTATATAGCTGCTGAAAACTCACCTAGTTGCACTGAGCATGTAAAGAATGCCAAATTGCTCTGCTTCGAAAATTGCTCCTGGGATGACTTATGACAATCAACTCTAAGAATGATTACAAGAAGCAAGGAAATGGACAATACACAGTAGTTCAATTGCTGTGATTGCTAATGATTTATCATTTCATTTAAACTCACTCCTGCAGTCCTATACATGCTTTGTGGTATATTCTCTATCCACAGGCTCATTAATTCCAATGAATGTCAGCAGGCAGCAGCAGTCACATCTTTAATGCTTAAACCACAGATGTTTAAAAGGCCTAAGACCATGAAGTTTTTTCAAATTACAGTAACACTGAAGACCTTTAGGTCCCTTTTAGGATCCTGTGGGGTTTTGTTTGGATTTGGTTCTGGGGTTTATTGGTGGTGGTTTTTTTGTTGGGTTTTTTGGATGGTTGGGTTATTGTTTTGGGGTTTTTTTAGGATTTTTTGTTGGTTTTTTGTTTGTTTCTTTTTTACGGGGTTGTTTGGTTTTTTGGGGGTTTGTTTTGATTTGGTTTTCCCTTTTCTGTAAGTGTCTTTTGTATCTAAATTAGCTATGTTCACAGTCCTAGAATGTGATAGCTAGGACCGCATAAAGTTTTCTGTCAGACTACTCTGAAAAGTTCAAGTTTTCTTTGCCATATCTGTACCCAAGAAACGAGGTATGAACCAAAGATGTTGTATCAACAGTAGTACAAGGTGTTTGTGGCATCCTCTTGCTCTTGGTGGCTTTGAGACTAGATTGTCTGAAGGGTACAAACTTTAGTGTGCTCCATGTGCTAAAAACCTCTATCTCCTTGAGTTTAAAAATGCTATAGTATGGTGCTGTTGGAAAAGTGAATAGCATTTTGTGTCTTCTAGCTCTTAATGCATGCAGAAAAACTTTATACTCTTCTGCCTGGTCACTCACTTATTCTTCAAAAAGACTTAAAAACAATGACTTTGTGACTGAACATTTGCATTTCTTAAAAACTTTGGAAAATAACTTTTTGTTCCATCTAGGTACTGAATCATAAGTGAGAACTGTCAAAGTCTCACCATGAAGTTCAGTGATTTGATCCTGCTAAGGTCCAAAAGGAGTCTAAATCCCCATCAATGCAAATTATACTAACACTTCTCTTCAAGATAGCTCAGTCTGCCCTTTCCCTCTGTGGCAGTTTAGGCTGGGTGCCTCCTGTTTACTGCCACATAAGTTACACCTCCAATGTCCCCAGTGTCCAACCCAGTAAGGTGGACACAGGGAACGGTGTATTTCTACCCATAAATCCTGTGCCCTATAAATCCATCTGCAAAGTCATTCTCTTCCTCTTTCTTCCTTCTCTGATACCATGGGAGATGCTTCCTTATTGGGTAATGGTCGGGGAGTATCTCAAGGACTCTTAGGCTTGTCAAGGCCTAAAGTCAGGAGGAGAAAGGAGAAGGGGGGCAGTCTCAGACCTGGCTCACCTGAGAACAGCCTAGCAGGGGAGGGGGGATGGGTAGGAAGAAAGAGCCTTGGGGGTTTTGGGTATACCCTCATATGGGGAGAAGGGAAGAGTTGGGAGGCCTTTGGGTGTTATGTAAGGGATTCTGAATGCTTTGGATATCTTTGCCACTATGCTTGTAGATTCTGTAGTTTCACCAATTGCTTTTCCATTTAAACTTTCTGTCACTCTTCAATCCATTTGTGTGAGTGTCATTCTTTTACCCCTCTCAGGGCAATAGAAGATCTGTCTGGCCTTAAACCAGTGGAACATCCTATTTCTGACTGGGAAAATAAAGCTATCTCCTTGCAAGTCCAATGCTGGCAGGTTCTGCATGGAATTATATGTTTAAAAATGCTAAAATGTTCCCACAATTGTTAAGTTAACTTTTGACAGAAAATGGCTCTGAACACACCTTACTGGGGAAATTTAATCCCTAAAGAAATCTTCTATAAGATTTTCCAGAGGAAACACCTTTTTGGAGACTGAGTTGTAGAAGCCTGGCAACTCCTTAATCACTGGAAATTGGTAATAAGAAACTGGTGGATTTTTTTGAACTCTCTGTACAACAATTAACAGTACATCATTGAACAAGCACCTCATGGGACTGGTGTACTATGATTAGAATCATAGAATTGTTAGGGTTGGAAGGGACCTCAAAGATCATCTAGTTCCAACCTCCCTGTCATGGACAGGAATACCTCACACTCGATCAGGTTGACCAGAGCCACATTCAGCCTGGCCTTAAAAACCTCCAGGGATGGGGCTTCTACCACCTCCCTGGGCAACCTGTTCCAGATGTCTCATCACTCTTATGGTGGAAAACTTCTTCCTAACATCCAATCTAAATCTACCCATTTCTATTTTTTTTCCATTCCCCCTAGTCCTGTCATTACCTGACGCCCTAAAAAGCTTCCTTGTAGGCCCCCTTCAGATACTGGAAGGCCACAATAAGGTCTCCTTGGAGCCTTCCCTTGTCCAGACTGAACAGCCCCAACTCTTTCAGTCTGTCCTCATAGGACAGGTGCTCCAGCCATTTGAGAGAAAGCTCTGGTTAACTTATAAGAGAGAAGACAGACAGCTTAGCTCTGGGATGATGGCTAAGCTACCAAAGAAGCTGGTGAGGCATGACTATCCCTGTGAACTGGGGAGTCAGTCTACTGAATTTTTTAGTACAGTGATCTGGAATCTCACAAAGTCATGACAGCAGTTTTAGGAGTGGAGCCTTTCCAATTAAGAAAATAGAAAAAAAAAGTCAGGCTAATAATGCAGTTGAAAGTGTTCTAGGGATGATTATAACAAACCTTCATTTAAAAATAAAGCTGTTCAGATATACATTACTAAGCTCTAATTTGCAGGAGAGATATCCTAATTTTCTGGTTCTCTGCAGTACAATTAATTTTCAAAGCAGACAAAAATCCATAATGAGTTGTAAAACATTTGCTCACCGTATTTTTCTATTTAATAAAATTAAAGGAAAAATATTTTCATACAATTCAAGTAGGAGTTCTACAAGTTAGAGAGAAAACACTGAAGAAGGAAAATTTACATGTGGATTCAGTGCTCTCCTGCACAAGTTTAGGGAAAAGTCCCAGAGTACGTTATATAAAGATTTATGCTGCACAGTTCTTTAATGTAAATTGATATCAGACTTTCATGAAGTAAACATATAATGCACGTTTTTCCTTGCCCTGAGATACTCAAGACTAAAGTATGTTCAGTCCCTTAAGAGGAAGACAAAATATGGCTGGTAGGTCCCCACTGAAGACCAATGGAGAACATCTAAGACTACATTATGGTAATGGTAGCTCTGGTCTGTTCTCTGTCCCCTGTCCCGGACCTCATGCCAAATGCACACCTGGGACAAACATTAATGCTTCTGGCAGGTGAGTAATCTCATTTCTCTAACACTTTTAAAGACAGACAAAACCTATATCTCCTCTTACAGTTTCTCTGATTCATTCAGAGATTGTAAATTCCTCCTGTAGCAATGGACAGCAACCATAATTAAGTACTCACATTTATTCTCTCTTTGGAATGAATATTGATCTGAAGCCACAAAATGGGACAGTAGTAGATGGTTTCTTCTTTTTTATCTAGGTAAAACCAAACCATGTGTAATTGCATCTCCATTAAAAACACTACTGAGTTCTCTCTCCTTTTCTGTTCTTAGATAAAGAGCATCTGTATTAGACTCACTGAAGGGAAACCTGTGCTGATGACAGGATGGGAAAGCTGCTTTCAAGAGCTCATCAGCATCCACTTCTCTTGTTGACTTTCTGTTATCAGAGCACCATGGCTCCTCTGGTCATGCTCATCTTATTTGTTCATGTGGATGGTCGTAGTGAAGAGTTGCTCTTTCACCTAATACATGCTAAGAAGTGGGGTTTTTTCCTGCATAAATGAATCACGCTCCCACTAACCCTCATTGACAGATGTGCCTTTTTTACGTCCATTCTGTAGACAAAAGTATTAAAATCTTTAACAAAAACCTCTGCTGCTATTTAACCAAATGTTTAGAAACCCTCTGCCTCCACAGTTACACATGAGTTAGAACTCAAAGACTAAACTTTGACTTGTCAGTGGATTTACCCTTAAAGATGTGAGATATTTGCACAGGGCATCAACCTTTTGCAGACTACACCATTCCCTGTTGCAATGAAAAACTGTAATTTGGAGAGGATATGAACAGGTCCATGGACAGAAATACGAATTTAGTAGCAAAAATCTCACTTGTTTATAACAATTTCCTGGTGATCAAATGCAGTTATGACACCTACATTATGCTTTAAAGGATTCAAACCAACAGGTGTTACCAAATCGTCTAGAAAGAGCATCCGAATGAGCAATATCCCATACGCTGGAAGGCAGGTGAGCAATACCTGTAGACTGCAGTGCCCATTCTTTACCCCTTGGAGTGATATAGACAAATCTTCACCTACTGTGAAGACCAACAAAGACAAGAAGTTCATGACACTGAAGCTCATACTTTAAGAGGTCTCAAATTTGTGATGGTTGTCATTCAGTCTCAGTAAAGTTTCAAAGTTTCTTGAAGTAATAAGAAAATATAAAAAAAAAAAAAAGGCAGTGGAAGAGGGAAGCAAGGAAAATGAGATATAAATGGATAAAAAATCCTGGTAGACTGTGAAGGATCATCCATTTAATCACTGACAAAACTGAAGCAACATTAATTAGTTAAATATGCACACGAATAAGAGGCAATTTAGTGATCAGGGTTTATGTGGTGGGTTGAAGTTTCCCCTAACATTAACTTCACCAGACTAGCTCAGTTTGGAAGCGAATGGAGCTATATTTTACAAGCAAAACTACAGTCTACAATGAAATGCAATGAATATATACAAATATACAGTGTTTACACTATTTACATAAATATTTACATATTTACATATATGTAAATATTAACAAAATACGATTAACAAAAACAGCACAAAAACTTTACTGGCCAAAGCCAGGAAAGCTGGCTATCTGCCTTCCCCTCCCCCCCAGCTCCTCCCCCCAAGCCGCTGTCCAAAGGGAAGAAAGAGAGAAAAGAAGCAGAGATTATGTTAGAACTGGACAAGGTCAGCAAGCAGCAGCTGTTATCTCCTCCAGTGAAGGAAGCAAGAAGAAGAAGAGAAAATGTAGAAAAAACCTGCTAGACTGCCGCAACAGAAACAGACAACTTTGTTTAGAGATCTAAATCTTAAGGGAGCTATCCCTCCAATGGAATAATTTAGAATGATCATTATTTTTCCTTTTTACACCCAGTAGTGATTTATTTACATTCTTACTACTTTCTGCTCAAGATCTGTGAAAAATCTTAAAGGCATAGCCCTAAAACCAGTACAGTTTAAAATGTGACCCTAGAAAAACTGAAAGCTTCCAAACTGGGGAAAATCTGAAAGAATGATTATCTGTTGAGGAGGCAGTTAAATATTTGGCATCCTCAGCAGTGTTAAAAATTCAAACACATTAATTATATTTGGGAAAGGGACTGTCAGAGGAGAGTCGTGTCTAGAGCTGTTGTTATTTGCCTCTATTCTCTGTGGCTGGTTGGGTTTACTATTAACAATTGCTTTCATTCACTAATTAAAGATAAAAAAGTGTGATTTGTCATAAATGGCACTGTTATAAAGACTTTAAGAAAAAACAGAACATATGAAATTGATCACTGGATATGAAATAAGAAGGTGACTTAGGAGTTAAAACGTACTCTTCTGAAAGTTATACTAGTTTATTTTACTAGAACAAACCAGGAAATGATTGATTTCATTTCTCATCATATTTTTTCCCCTGGTTTTGATAATCTCCATGACTACTATAAAAATCTATGTAAGGTTCCGTACAACAGGGAAAGCTGCAAATACACTACATGGATCACTACTGTCACATAGAAGGGTCACTAAGAAGTCACTTTGCATATTTTTACCCTTTCCACACTTTTTGTTGGAGAACAAATACCTGTTTTCAGTTAATTTTGACATAATCACCAAATGTTGACAATGGTGTATTTAAAAACTTTCTACAGATTCCACACATATTTATATATCAATACTTCTCCAAATCATTAGGTGATTTGTGGAAATTACTTTCTGAGCAAATATTTTTAACTCATGACAGTTTGTACAGGAGCAACAGAATAAAAATTTGAGCAATCAGAGTGCATTTGTCTTTACTCCTAGAGGTAGCAGGTTCCTATTAAGGTTCTCTTTAAGGTCAGAGTTCATTAATGACCTGAAAATACTGCCTTCAAAGTTTTACTTAAAACACAGTTTACCTGTTGATCTTTCTTTTAAAAGAGCAGACAGTTTTTACTTCTTCCCCATATAGCCGTAGAGCTATTTCCTATTATCACAGTATCACAGTACATTAGAGGTTGGAATGGACCTCAAGAGATCATTGAGTCTGACCCCCCTGCTAGAGCAGGATCACTTAGGGTAGTCTGCACAAGAATGCATCCAGGCAGGCTTTAAAAGTCTCCAGAATAGTAGACTCTACAATCTCTCTGGGCAGCCTGTTCCAGTGCTCTGTCACCATCACTGCTGCCTTTCTGTTTTGTTACATTAAGGAAAAAAAAAATTGTCAGAGTGTTTCAGGTTTTCCCTTAAAGCCATAACAACACAGTATAATACATGAGGTACTTATTTTCTGTTTTCTAAAAGAGCTTAGAAGGGTTTTTAAAAATGTTTCCATTATCATAAAAATCAAGTGACATTTTCTCCTTTCGTTCAGAAAGAGTGTGCACAGCTCCAGCAAATAGTATGTCATCAACTTTTGCAAAACAATTCCTGGCACTTTCTTCTCCATTTCTCGGAATAAATTTTAATTGGCAAGAAACTCTTTAAATACAACTCAGCTAGGCAATGATTATAATATAATCAACGTGTGCAGAATAGGATTAGACGTAGTCATTTAGTTGTGTTGTTAATTGATTTTATTTTCTCTGGATAAATTAAAATGGAATTACAAACAATATTATATTCCAGTCTTACTTATATTTTAAAAATTAATCAGAGGACACGTGAAATAAGTAATATTTTATTTTATAGCGATTATCCTCAAAGAGTAACACTTCACTATATTAATTTTTTGGCTTCATTATATTAATTTTTTTAGTGTATTTATAGGTTACGTTAACTGAATATAAGTCTACATGCCTTCAAGTGCACCATTGTCCTATAAGACTTACTAGAGTATGATTAATCCTACTATTTCTTTGGGGGAAAGCTATTCACCATTATAAAGCAAAGCAAAAAATTGTGAAGACAAGCATTTTTGTCTGCAAATGAGAATAAAACCAGGTTTTTGGAAACAGATAAACCACAAAAGATCTACTATTTTCTGTCAACCAGCCCTCATAGTATTTCCTCCTCTGACCTTCCAAATATGAGCACAAACTCTGAACACTAGCTTGTAAAAGGGCAGACTGTTGTGCTGAGGGACTTAGACAGAGAGGAAAGGGCTGATGGGGACCCTGTGCAGTTCAAAGTCCTGCTCTGTGAAAGTACATTCAGAAGGCAGGTGGATGTGTATTGTACTTCTGAGGCTGGATCTAGCTCCTGGATTGTGATTTGGGCCACCCCATAAAGAAAGGATGTCGACAAACATGAGAGGATTTGAGGGAAGCCACTGAGATGGTGTGCTGGAACATTTGTCCTGGGAGAAGTAATTGAGAGACTGAGGCTGGTTAAGCTGAAGCAGAGAGCTTCTGGGCACATCTCAGTGCTGTCTGTAATCAGCTGTCTGCAGGACGCAGAGAAAATGAAGCAGGAACTTCTGACCTTCTGAAAGATGCACAGTGGAGGGAAGACAGGCAACAGAAATGGGTGGGAACATGGGAAATTCCAGCTTTTGATTAAAAATTAAATTGCAATGAGGGAAGTTAAACACGAGAAAAGCAGCCTAAAGAGAGGTTGTGGGATCCTCACCCTTGGAGACACTGAAAAATCATCTGAAGGCAGACATGGGAAACTTGCTCTGTTGGTGCTATTCCAATCAGTAAACTGGACTGAAGGTCTACCAATGTTCTTTCCCATGCATTTTATTTTATAATTGTGTGATTCTAAAAAGTACCTCTTTTTTTGGTCAATTTAAAAGAAGAGTTGTTGAGTTTGATTTTTCTTGTTTAAGTTATTATGTTGTATTTCAGAGGCATTTCAATGTAAAATTTCATTGCAAATGCTTGATCAGCTCTAGAAACAATGACATAAATTCATGCTTTCTGCTTGTTGAATGGTGATCTATTAAATCTTAGTACACTATCTTACTATGCTTACTATTTTGAAAAGATGGAAGTAAAAAAGGTGTAACAAATGGTATTACGTCACCATAGGAATGACTAAATTTTATATTAAAGGAATAGAATCACAAATTAAAAAACAAAGCTGTAAACACTTTTCATACAAAACAAAAAAAAAATCCACATCCAATGGAGCCATCAAAGTCTCACATTGGTTCCTCACACCTGAGTGCATTCTGTATTTTCAAACATTTCACAAGACACAGTTCCTTTATACTCAGAAAAGCACAGATGCTGAGATTATACATAACCATGGTCAGAAAAAAATTCCTACAGAATCATGTGAACACTGCAACCTCCTATATTATTCCACCCCTTACTACTCCTACAGTGGACTGAGGCATTTTGATTAAATACATATTTCAGGGTTCCTTTCCCTGTGTGAACACAATTATCAGGCAAATCATCAGTCAGCCATAAGCAGAAATGTGTGATGAGTTCAAGCTCTGAAAGATTCCTATTTCAGAACTGCTGAGCAGGCAAGCCCTCCTTGCAACTAAACTGAGGAAGTGAGGTCTGGATAATCAGGTAGTGGTTGAAGGAAAGAAGTCAGAGAGTTGTGGTCAATGGGATGGAGTCTAGTTGGAGGCCTGTATCTAGTGGAGTCCTTCAGGGGTCTGTACTGGGCCCAGTGCTGTTCAATATATACATCAATGACCTGGAGGAAGGAACAGAGTGCACTGTCAGGTTTGCTGATGACACAAAACTGGGTAGAGTGGCTGACACACTGGAGAGTTGTGCTGCCATTCAGCAAGACCTAGACAGGCTGGAGATCTGGGCAGGGAGAAACTAAATGAAATTCAACAAGGCCAAGTGTAGAGTCTTGCACCTGGGAAAGAACAACCCCATGCATCAGTATAGGTTGGGGAACTGACCTTCTGAAGAGCAGTGAAAGGGAAAAGACTTGAGGGTCCTAGTGGATGGAAGAATAACCATGAGCCAGCAATATACTCTTGTTGTAAAGAAGGTCAGTGCCATTCTGTGATGTATTAGAAAGGGTGTGGTTTAGTAGGTTGAAAGAGGTTCTTCTTCCCCTCTACCCTGCCCTGGTGGGGCTGCATCTGGAATATTGTGTCCAGTTCTGGGCCCTTCAGTTCAACAAGGACAGGGAACTGCTTGAAAGAACCCAGTGCAGAGCCACAAAAACGATTAAGGGAGTGGAATATCTTTCTTACGAAGACAGACTGAGGGAGCAGGGACTCATTAGCTTGGAGAGGAGATGACTAAGAGGTGACCACATTAGTATTTAAAAATATGTAAGGATGAGTGCCAAGAGGATGGATCAGGTTCTTCTCAGTGATGCCAAATAATAGGACAAGGGGCAATGAGTGGAAGCTGAGTCATAGGAAGTTCCATGGAAACAGGAGGAAAAATTTTTTCACTGTGAGGGTGAGGAAACACTGAAACAGGCTGCCCAGGGGCATTGTGGAGTCTCCCTCTCTGGAGATATTCAAAACCCACCTGGATGCATTCCTGTGTGATCTGGTATAGGTGATCCTGCTCTGGCAGGGGGGTTGGACTGGATGATCTTTCATGGTCCCTTCCAGTCAGTCCCTGGCATTCTGTGATTCTGTGATTCTCTGTTGTCTCCCTGCCTTGCTCTTCCTCCTGCCCGAAAGGTTGGGAGAAAGGCTGTGCTCACTTCCTAAACTGCTACATTCTCACCACAAAAAAGCACAGAGATGTTTCTGGTGCTGAACCGAATCTCCTCAATTTCAGAAGAAATGGATTCTGGGGAAAAACAAAAAAACAATGAAAAAAAAAAAAAAAAAAAGCAGTGGGACTTTCACAAGTTCCACTAGAGTTATAGCCAACATTACAGTGAAATGAAACAACACTGGTAAATGACCTCCACTACTGAAGCTCTTCTGAAAAGAGGACAGTGCCTTTGTCAACAGTTGGAGTCATAGCAGGTCCACTGGGATTGAGAAGAAAGCTCTTCAAGCTTTCTTAAGACTACTCAGCTCAACAGATTGCCTGACCAAGGTGTGTAGTGAAAAAAAGACAGAACTCAAGGGTCTTGCAGGCATGTAACTGTATTGAGGATACCAGTCTTACATATTTTATGAAGAAAATGTGCACTTTTATAAAGAGTAGAGAACTAAAATATATTGCTTCAAATAACTTGTTATATTTAGAAAGGACTACACAGTAATTGACTACATGTGATTATCTGTAATACTACAGATATGCAATTTCAATACACTAGGTTCCTCTGTTAATGTGCATTTAATTCTTAAAATACATGTAAAATTACTGCATTCCCTAAACAGTTATTAATAAAATTTTGCCTATTTAATATATGCATTCATAAGTACATTATTTTGCAATATAAATTTCACTTAATAATTTCAGTAGAAAATAGTGCATAGAAAAACTGAAATAGGAAGACTGTATGAAACATTCATTTTCTTATTAATTTAGAATGTAATGGAATAGCATAATATTTATAATAAATGGATATATAATTACCCATCATTATTCATTATGTTCCATAAATCTTTGTTATCACTGGTTTGATATTGTCAAAATGAGACAATTCATTTTCATCATGTGAATTGCAAAGCACTATGACAGAAGAGCCTTACATTGTGTGACTTTTAGTCTGCTGAATTGCAGTCAAAAGAATTTCAACTGTTCTAAATCAGAACTACTTCTCTGAGGTATTAGCACATGATGAGAGTTTGGCCCTGCTAATATTTGTTTACTTCTTCTTTGCTTTCTCTGCAGTTCAGCGTTGAAGTTTTAATATTGTTGGGTTTTGACAGGGATTTTGGTTTGATTTGTTTGATTTTGTTTGGGTTTGGGTTTTGTTTGGTTGGGGTTTGTATTTCTTTAGCAAATTACAGTTATTTGAAAATGTAATTTGATTCTTGGGTATAGAGTTGCAGTGTGCATTTATCAGTGTTTTCTAGGCTGGACTCAATGACCTTAGAGATATTTCCAGCTGAAACAATTCACTGATTCTGTGATTTTATGAGTAATTTGGCACCTCTACCTTCAATTATTGCAGCAATTTAAACATTCTTTTATTTAGAGGGAATTCTTTATAAACTTTATTATATCTGGCCATTATATACCTTGACTTTTCAGAGGAAGGCTGCTCCACTTTCCTGCTTTACAATGTTTTACAATAAATTGGTTCAAGCTGGCACACGGACATGCCCACGAGTGAACCCTTTGAGGTAAATTCCTGCTAACTAAAGTTGCTAGTTCAACATCATCAATGAAGACTTCAGTGGTACATATTTGCATATAAACATTTTGCCAGTTACAACCAAGAAAATCTCAAATATTTGTACATCTTAATGCCCCATTTTTCATGCTCAGGTTTTTTTTTTTTTACAGTTGAGAAAACCAAACTTTGTTTTACAATTAGTTCACAGATCTGCTCATGGAAACATTGAGACCACCAAGGGTCTCTAGTTATTTTGATGTTGTTCATCTAAGTGTTAACTGACCACTGCTTCATACGAATTTTGTACAGGAACCAGTGATGCTCTGGGGAAAGCCTTTAAGCACATTTCTATTTCAAGTCTTCCTTTAGGGCACTGCTAGGAAAAACAAATCTTCCAAAGAATTTCTCCAGATGAAAACTCTTAGTGAAACTATTTTTCCACTCTTGGCAGACAGCTCACCAATGTGTTTTGAGTAGATTCTGTTGCTGGAAGAAAATTAGAGCTAGAAAAACTACTCTTCAGTCAAAGGTGTTAAAGTTTGTTTTGATTTTGAATGAGTTCTGACAGATATAGTTTATGATCAAATTTATAAACCAGAAATCTGATAAAATAAGAATATGATTTATTAGATATCAAAGGTTTTTGGTTTTTTTTTGAGCTAATTTGAACCAGGTTCGTTTGCCCAATCAATGATAGATTGATTACACACAATAGGTTGCTAATGAACAATGGAATAACAGTCTAGAAAAATCAGAAACTTGGAATACAGAGGAACAAACTGGAAACTCTTATAACGTGAAAACAAAGAGCAACACCACCTCAGGAGGCAGGACAGACACCCTCGGCTTCACTGTGGAGTTAAGCCACAGAGAAACAGTCTGTGAACTTTAGAAATAACCAAGTGAATTAGCTTTAGTTACTCACAAACCACTGAGCTTCTAGTCATTAAAACCTTTGCCAACTGGAGAGATACATGGAGCTGCAATTTGTAATCCAAAGGGCAGGGATAATCCAAAAACAAATTGGAAGAAGTGAGGGACAGAAAGAGCACGCTGCTGTGGTGTGGCCCGGGACTCAACACACTGCTGCTAGGACAATAGCAGATAATGGCCCTGAAGACAGGCACGGAGTGGGTGCTTGTCGGCACCTTGAATCCCGCTAACAAACAGGGTGTGAGCTTTCAACTCATCCCTATAAATTCCCCTCTTGAAAACTGAACGGCCCAATGGCAGATTACCTTTTCAAATATAGCCAATACAGCCAATGCTGTATGGCAGGCAAACTGTACACACCTTCTCGACTAGCCTCTGACACGTGCAGTTGTCTATGTGAAACGTGAGGCCCTGGGTCCAGCTTCCACCCCCCCAGGCAGCCTCAATGGCGCCTGCCTATTGGCTTCTCGACCTCAAACTTGGATCCTGCAATGGGGAGGGAGGAGAAAGGGCAGGGGTCAAACAGGTTTAGCTGGTTTATCAGTGTCTCATCCATGACATTGACCATGATATAATACTTTTGTCTGTTCTTCAGAACCTTGATAGTCTTGCCTGACAGTCCTATCTGACAACAGATGTCTCCATAGCTTCCTGCAATTTCTGAATTCAATCTCACTGTAATATTCTGAATCACATGGACATTTTCATTTTTTGTCTTTTCACAGTGGGTTTTATATCCAATATCCATGGCAAATAGTCACACTAAAGAAAAACCTTATTCCACATAAGGTCCTTTTTTTGTTTGTATTCAGGTTATTTCCAAGAGTAATTTCGTCTACCTGTGTTTCAACACAATAAAGTCTGCAGTCCTGCACCTGTCACTTCCTGTTGCTCACTAAGTCCTGTTTCTGACAAATCAGTTCCATTTTCACCTTCCTGGAGTATGTGATCTTGTGTTTTCCTTTACAAAGTGTTGCAACAATGGAACAGTCACTTTATCCACAGGATCATTGTTCCCTAACAGGCAATCACCCTTCCTGAAATATTTGTTTTTACAGGAAAACTCTGACTTAATAAAAATTTAGACCTTTTTTCACATCATTCATATTAACCACAATATTCCACAATTAAAAGAGAAGTAGGCCCAGGGACTGCTCTGCTCCATTCATCTCCCTAAATACATTCAGAATTACTACTTCTCTTGCAGAATTAGTATTTACAGCACCATGATGAAGAATGGACATTACAAAACCACCATCAGCCATATCAGAGAAGAATTAGAGAGCCAAATTCTCTTTTTCTGCAGATAAAGAAACTGGAACTTAATAACTTGACTTTAAATAGTCATTTACTTCAGCTGAGATAGTGACAAGGTTCTTGTATTTCCTGACAGAATATTCTTCCCAATTTGTGTGTTGAGTAGAAAACAATTGGCATCCTCCAAGGCAGTTTTGTTACTAGGCAAGTTGTCAACATTTTGTTCTTACAGAAAAAAACTATGATTTCTCTGTTCCATTTTGTGTTGCTGCATCATCCTTCAGTAAGTACAAGAACACTTCTCTGAGAAGATGAAAGAAATCTTACTGTTAAATATGGAGTCACAGTAGCCAGGTATGCAGCTGTCAGCTAGTCTACCAGATAGATTCTCCCACACAATTCTTCTAGACCTCCAGACTGCTTGCAGATGAAATTAGGTATACCTGTCTCCAGCAATGTAATGTCTCCCTCATGTTCTTTACCATGGTAGATGCTGGTTAACTCCTCCGTGAAAGAGGCTCTAGGGAGGAATGTGTGCCCATACCACTCCCATGCCAGCTCCCTGAATTTACATGCCTGAGAGAGGCTGGTTTGAACAAAGGCACTGGCCTGTGACCTGAGGTGGATGAGCTGCAGGTACTCGACTTCTCTTACAGGCATATCCCCCTCTGCATAGGTGGCCATGAAGTGGACCTGACCATGTTGAATGAGTAGGGAATTTGCTGCACAAAGTTCAAGTTTAAATCCTGTGTTTCATATTACATTCAAACTTGAACTTGTCTCTGGATCTCTTTTGGGTTTTTCACTCCTTGTATTTAAAATGGATTTTTGGTATCTGGTGTAATGTCACTTTGGCAAACAGGGATATTTGCATTTCTGAGAAAGAGCAGAGAGATCAAGATGCTGGTTTATCATCTGCAGGGGTCAATGCAATCTCAGTATAAATGTGAGGGCTCTACAGATTCACATTTTTCTCACAAACGTTAGAAAGTTGAGGCATCAGAAACAATCCCAGATGAGTTCTGGTGACCTAGATGTAGCGATAGCAAAGTGTCCATCACTGCCAGAATATTCCTTTTCCTCGGAAAATGAACATGATTTCTTTTCTTCCATATTTATGAATTTTCACCTGGCTCCAAACCCAGCAAATCTGACTCCTAAGGTCTCTTTTTTATCGAATTTGGCCCATTAGTTACTATAAAATTCCCTCTTTGTAGGGATCCACCCACAATAGGTGAACCAGTCTAAGACTGACTTTTTGTTGAAGTATTTTGTTTTGATCTCTACATTTTTTGATCGAGTTGCACTCAACTTTCATCTTTGGCTATTCTAATCCTACCAGATACTTTTACTGACATAAATAAGAAATCTGACCTTAGTACCAGATCTGTTTTGTGCATATGTTCTTCCAGTTTTTCTGCAGTTCTCAGCAGACAGAACTCTCTTTTCTCCAAGTGTTCTCCTTCAGGTTTGATAAACCCTTCAGATGCACCAGATACTATTATTGGTCCTCACCCTCTTCCACAACTTCTTGGAACAGAGAAGATTGTCCAGCAACAGCAAGCAGTTTTAGTTCCACCTCTATTTTCCTTCAAGATCACCTCCATTTTGGCTATATTTTATCAGAGCTGCTTGTTGGTTTTTATTCTGGTATTTTCTGACCCACCAGTCTGTGCTGCAGTTGCAAAACGTAACAACACAAAGCTATCTTCTTTTTAATGAGTTTCTGTCTGATGAGATGTAGCAAACCGTAAGTTTCCAACCACTCTCCTTGTAAGCCTTATATCTGTCACAAAGACCTCACACACACATAGAAATGGCTATTTGGTGCTCTAGTAAAACAAAACAACAAAGCCCTTTCTCTCACTACATGAAAAGATTTTAGGCTTCACTTTTTTTTTTTTTTTTTAGCACCTCTCTCCACTGAATCTACATCATGCTGAAGCAGTGCTAGGAGATGAAGTCTTACTTACGTCTTTCTTCCATTCCTAAGTTCTAAAACCATTCCCAAGTAATGATTATCTGGATGATTTTCTGTGCAGTCTGCTCCAGGAAAGGTCAGATAAAAACTAAATGTCTTGACTTTTTGATGTGAAGATGACTACTTCCAAAGCTCTAGCAGCTGTGCAGTTTTGTAAAGAACTACATTCATCCTGAGATTTAAAACCTGTGCAGGGGCAGTTTAACTTGAGGAGGCTTCTTCAGCCCTTCTCAGCCAAATACAAGTACCAACACCAACACAGTGAAGAATCTTGTGTGCTGGTTTTGGCTGCGACAGACTTCATTTTTTTCACAGTAGCTAATACAGATCTTGGATTTGTGCTTCAAGCAGTGTTGACAATATAAGGATGTTTTTATTAGTGCTGATCAGTGCTTATGCAGAGTCAAGGCATTTTCTGCTTCTCACACCACCCCACTGTTGAACAGGCTGGGGGTGCATAAGAGGTTGGGAGGGAACACAGACGGGACAGCTGGCCAAAGGAATATTTTATACCCAGTGATGTTATGATCAGCATATAATGCTTGGTGAAGAAGAAGGAAGCTGGAGATGTTTGAAGTGATGGCATTCCCTGAAGATGGCTGAACACCTGCCTACTAATGGGAATTGCTTCCTCATGTGGCTCTTGCTTTATTTATTAAACTGTCTTTATCTCAATCCACAGCGTTCTCAGTTTTACTCTTCCAGTTCTTTCCCTCCACAGCACCAGAGTGATGCATAGTTGCTGGCTGGGGTTAAACCAAGACAACTTGAGATCTCTGGATCAAATAGGAGATTTACTCCACCTGCATTCCCCTGGGTATGACTCTGTTAGGAACAGCTCTTACACAATGATAAAACAGAGCTCAGGTCAGGAAGCATTTTTCTTGAGTTCTCTTGTCCCTGTTAACTCCTCTACAGTTCACCTTTCCAAGTGACAGAAAAAGTAGAGCTGATTTATTCATGGATAGTAAGAAAAGGACCCCTCTCTAGAAAACTGTTATTTTAGCATTATCAAAGACACAATAAGAAACATACAATAGTAAAAAGTATGTTTATTTGTTTACTTTTTTGGGGGAAAAAATATATTTTTTTTCTCTACAGGTGAGTGCCTCTGAACCATCTCCAAACTACAATTAGATCAGTTTGCTCTGTCTCATTATGGAAAGATAGAGAAGACTATATAATAGTCAGAAACACTGGGGTGCTGTTCCCTGCAAAAAAAGACAAAAAGATCACCTTCAGGAACTGGTGAAAGCTTAGCAGAACTAGATATCTGTCTTCTAGAAGAAAACATGAGCATGAATCATCAAAATTACAGCTCTTCCCAGGAACTGTTATGGATGTCAAAATATCTCAACTCTCAGCTGTGACACTGGTTTTTGGAAAAATATTTGAATGTGTAAACATTCCCTATGGAAGAGAAACCCACTCTATTGTGTTTATTTTCTCCAGTCTTGTGGCAATGTGCTAAGCTGGAAATTACTCAACTATTTTTCTTGGAAGCCTGTCAGAAGAGAAACATTCAGATGTATGATGACTGTTGAGTGTTAAATTCTTTTCTATCGAGAGAAGTGAGATTAGAGAGTCTCTTCTTATCAATTCCTGTGAACATAGCCAAACAGATAAGTTAATTATGACTTTGAAAAATATATTTGGTTTGTTAGCAGACCCTTCAGGTGAAATGGAGAAAGAAAACGTCTTTAAAGGCACACTTCTCCTTCTAAGACCAAAACACAACCCAATTTCAAGAATAGGTTCTTAGATAAGCTCACCTTTGATATGATATTGATCCTAGGCTACTTTATTAATATCTTGCCTTGTGAATTATTTTTCTTTATTTCTTCACTCCAGTTTCCTTCCTCCAGAAATCTTCCTTCACATTTTCCTGTTCCATTCTCACAGTCATCTTTGTGCTGCTGTAGTGATGCTTTTGATGTCACCTTCGGTTCCTCTGAAAAGTAATGGAGATCTCGGTGAATTTTAGTCACACCTCACTTGTCCACTTCTCTAACCCATGCTTCCTAAGTGACCTATGAGGATGTTATGAGATAGTGTAAAAAGCCTTGCTGAGGTCAAGGTAGACAACATCCACTGCTCTCCCATCATTTACCCGTTTGGTCACAGCACCACAGAAGGCTATCAGCTTGGTCAAGCATAACCTTGTTTGTGAATCCATGCTGACTGCACCTGATAAACTTCCTCCATGTGCTTAGAGATGACAAACAGAATAAGCTGTCTCATCACCTTTCTAGGGGTGGAGCTGAGGCTCAGTGGCTTGTAATTTCCTGATGGGTCCTCTTTATTAGTCTTTTGGAAGACTAGAGTGTCACTGGCTTTTTTCCAGTCCTCAGCCCACCTCTTGTGTTTTCCATGACCTTTCAAAAGTGATGGAGGGTGATTTAGTAACAACATTAGCCAGCTCCCTCAACACTTAGGGCCCATGGATTTGTGGGTATCCAGCCTGCTTAGATGATCTGTAAACCATTCCTCCTTGACTAATGGAGAGTAATCTCTCCTACAGAATTTTTCTCTTACTTTCAGGAACTGGATTCCTGAGGGTCAGCCTTAGCAGTACAGACTGAAGCAAAGCCAGCATTTCGTATCTCCACCTTCTCTGCATTCTCTGTCACAAGGTCTCCCACCTCATTCAGCAGTGGGCCCACTCTTGTTGTCTTTCATATCCGTTGAAAGGTTTAATTCCAAATGGGCCTCAACTTTCCTAGTTGCCGCCTACATACCCTGGCAACATTCCTATATTTCTCCAAAGTGGCCATTCCCTTTTCTTACATACTGTGGATTTCACTCTTGCATTTGAGTTCTTCCAGAAGCTACTTGCTCACCCATGCAGACCTCCTGCCTCCTTTGTCTGATTTCTTCCTCATAGGGATGCATCAATCTTGACCTTGGAGAAAATGGTGTTTGAATATTAACCATCTCACTTGGGCTCCTTTACCTGCTAAAGTCTTAACCCATGGGATCCTTCAAGTAGGTCTCTGAGAGGTTGGAGTTGGCTTGCCTGAAGCCCATTGTTCTAATATTACTTAATGCCCCACTACTTCCTTGCATTATCCTTTACTCCACCATCTCATTGTCACTGAATCCAAGGCTGCCCCCAATACAGACATTCTTTGCTTGTTAGCGTAAGGTCCAGCAATACACTTGTCCTTGGTGTCACTGCATTAACCACCTGAACTGTTTGTGCCGAGATGTTTTTCAGCAAATATCAGGGTGATTGAAGACCTCCATGAGAATCATAGAATCATAGAATCAGTCAGGGTTGGCAGGGACCACAAGGATCATCTAGTTCCAACCCCCCTGCCATGGCCAGGGACACCTCACACTACATCAGGCTGGCCAGAGCCTCATCCAGCCTGGCTGCAAACACCTCCAGGGATGGGGCCTCAACCACCTCCCTGGACAACCCATTCCAGGCTCTCACCACTCTCATGGGGAAGAACTTCTTCCTCATGACCATTCTGAATCTCCCCACTTCCAGCTTTATTCCATTCCCCCTAATCCTATCACTACCTGATAGCCTAAAAAGTCCCTCCCCACCTTTCTTGTAGCCCTCTTCAGATACTGGAAGGCCACAAAAAGGTCACCTCGGAGCCTCCTTTTCTCCAGACTGAACAACCCCAACTCTTTCAGTCTGACTTCATAGGGGAGGTGCTCCAGCCTTCTGATCATCCTAGTGGTCCTTCCCTGGACATGTTCCAGCATGTCCATATCCCTCTTGTAAGGCTCCAGAATTGGATGCAGTACTGCAGGTGGGGTCTCACCAGAGCTGAGTAGAGGGGGAGAATCACTTCCTTTGACCTGCTGCATTCTCCAGATGCAGCCCAGGATCTGGTTGGCTTTCTGGGCTGCAAGTGCACACTGACAGCTCATGTTGAGCTCCTCATCCACCAGCACCCCCAAGTCCCTCTCCTCAGGGCTGCTTTCCAGCCAGTCACTGCCCAGCCTGGATTTGTGCTTGGGATTGCCTCGACCCAGATGCAGGACCCTGCACTTGGTCTTGTTGAACCTCATGAGGTTGGCTTGTGCCCACCTCTCCAGCCTGTCAAGGTTCCTCTGGATGCCATCCCTTCCCTCCAGCGTGTCTGGATGCCATCCCTTCCCTCCAGCCTGTCTGCTGCACCACAGCTTGGTGTCATCAGCAAACTTGCTGAGGGTGCACTCAATGCCGCTGTCCATGTCACTGACAAAGATGTTGAACAAGACTGGTCCCAGGACTGATCCCTGAGGGACTCCACTTGTCACTGACCTCCACTGGGATGTGGAGCCATTGACAGCCACTCTTTGGGTGCAGCCATCAAGCCAGTTCTTTATCCATCTCGTGGTCCACCCATCAAACCCATGTGTCACCAGTTTGGAGACCAGGATGTGGTGTGGGACAGTGTCGAAGGCTTTGCTCAGGTCCAGGTAAATGACATCAGTTGCTCTCCCCTCATCTATTAATGTTGTGACCTTATCATAGAAGGCCACCAGGTTTGTCAGGCAAGATTTGCCCTTGGTGAAGCCATGCTGACCGTACCAAATCACCTCTTCACTATTCTTCTGTCTCAGTAGTGCCTCCAGGAGGATCTGCTTCATGATCTTACCAGGCACCAAGGTGAGACTGACTGGCCTGTAGTTCCCTGGTTCTTCCTTCTTACCCTTTTTGAAAATGGGAGTAATGTTTCCCCTTTTCCAGTCAGTGGGGACTTCCCCAGACTGCCAGGACTTTTGGAATCTAATAGAGAGGGGTTTAGTAACCTCTTCTGCCAGTTCTCTCAGTACCCGTGGGTGTATCCCATCAGGTCCCATGGACTTGAACACTTTCAGGTTCTTCAGGTGATCACGAACCTGATCTTCACTCACCATGGGCAGTTCTTCCTCCCGGTCCCTGCCATTATCTTCCATGACTCCAGGAGTGTGGCTGGAGGCCCTTGCAGTGAAGACTGAGGTAAAGAAATCATTAAGAACCTCAGCCTTTTCCAGGTCACTTGGGACCATTTCACTGTTTCCTTTCTGAGGGGGCCCACACCTTCCCTAGTCTTCTTTTTACCATTAATATACCTGTACAAATTCTTAGTGTTCCCTTTAACCTCCCTGGCTAGATTCAATTCAAACTGTGCCTTGGCTTTCCTAACCAGGTCTCTTGCTGCTCGGGCAGCTTCCTTATATACTCCCATTCTAGCTGTCCTTTCCTCCACTCCTTGTAGAGTTTCCTTTTAAGTGATAGTGTGTCCAGCATCTCCTTGCTAATCCAGGCAGGCCTCCTAGCATTCTTTCCTGCTTTTCTCTTTGTTTCTATACATTGCTCCTGGACACAGAGGAGGCGGTCCTTGAATATTGACCAGCTGTCCTGGGCCCCTCTTCCCTCTAGGGCTTTGTCCCACGACACTTTGGCCAGCAGATCCCTGATGTGATCAAAATCTGCATGCCTAAAGTCTAGGGTCATAAGCTTAGAATATGTCCTCCTGGTTGCCCTGAGGATCTTAAATGCAACTGCTTCATGGTCACTGCAGCCAAGGCTGTCTCTGAGCCTCACATTGGTTACCAGCCCTTCCCTGTTGTTGAGAACAAGGTCCAGCATAGCACCTTTTCTTCTTGGCTCCTCTACCATTTGGAGGAGGAAGTTGTTAGCTATGCAATCCAGGAACATCCTGGATTGCTGGTGCCTTGCTGTGTTGTCCCTCCAGCAGATGTCAGGGTGGTTGAAATCACCCAGGAGGACCAGGCCTTGTGACCTGGAAGCTGCTTCTATTTGCCTGTGGAGGGCCTCATCTGCTTGGCTCTGCTGGTCAGGTGGCCTGTAGCAGACCCCTACAGTAACATCTCCTTCCCCTGTCTTGCCTTTAATTTTAACCCATACACTCTCAACCAGCTCTTCATCCTTCCCTAGGTGGAGCTCCACTGATTCTAGCTGCTCACTGACATAGAGGGCAACACCTCCTCCTCTCCTTCCCTGCCTATCCTTCCTAAAGAGCTTGTACCCATCTATCCCTACATTCCAGTCATGGGAATCATCCCACCAAGTTTCAGTAACAGCCACTGTGTCATGGCATCTCAGCAGCACAGTGGCCCTTAACTCATCCTGTTTGTTGCCCAAGCTGTGTGCATTTGCATAGAGGCACTTCAGCTGGGCTGGCCCTGTCCTCCTCTTGTGCCAATTCCCCTTGATTTCCACAGAGTGTCCTGGTGCATCATTCGTGGCTTGCCTCAGGGCAGCAAGTTGAGAGCCCTCACTAGCTCTCCATCCCTCTGCCTCTGGTGAGCTGCCCCTCTGTTTGTCACGGGCCAGCAGGAGGATCAGGTATCATGATGGCTGGGTACAGTTCTTTGACTAATTACAATCTGAATGAATGGTATGAACACCCTTCCACAAGGCATTTACAACACCCATTAAAATATATGCAACCACTACTACAGTCACCTGAAATTATTTACCATGGGAAAGTACATGTGCTGCACATGATCCTAGCAGCGTACTGCAGAAAAATCTGCAGTCCCCAAAGCTGCTATTTCTCTAGTAAGAGAAAGGCCTAGATAAAATCCTTTCTATTTATTTTAAGAGGGTTTAAGGTAGCACATATTCATCTGAAGGTTGTTGTATGTACAAGAAATAGACTAAAATTGAAAGTGCTTTTGAAGTACAAACAAGTGAAAATGTGTGATGGCTGCTTAAACTCTGATTATTTATTAAATCACTCCATTACTCACTGTTTAAAGACAGAAGAGATGAATGAGGGTTTGCGATTGTCCTTCAACATTAATTAAAATTAAAAGCCTTTAATGAACTTCTGGTTATTGAGTACTGCTTGGAGGAAAAGTGATTTAAATAGATAAACAATCATGGTGGAAAGCTTTGTCTCACTAAAGTCAATGCAGAAGAATTTAATTGGTCAAGCACCTGTGCTTCCTAACCAACCAATTTCACAAACCCGGCATTATTAGTGAACAAAATTTTCCCAGTGTGATAAGCAATATATTCTTTATTAACTTCAATCTGGTTTAAAAAAAAAACACTGCAAGAAATGTAAATAAGGAAGCAATTAAATAGTTTAGTAAATTAATATAAACGTATTTTTGGTTTTGTGCAATATTCTCAGAAGACAAATGTATTTAATAAAATCTGTATTTTGGTTTTAATGGAGCAACTCCTATTTAAAAATGTAGATGATCTGAAACTGAAAAAAAAACCACCTGCTTTCTACACATATGTCACCTGGGTGCAATGCCACATCAGTAGGTGTGCCTTACAGACCATGCAATCTGGAATCTTTAACAGCTGTGAAGCTTTCATGAACTCATATTGAAAACTATAAAAACTATGGTGAAACAATCATCCTGTCCTGGTTTTTGCAATTCACCTTACTGAGTGTTCTCATTGTACTACAAATAAGTCTAAACAAGAAAAGCTTATGAAAAATAATATCATACTTTACTAGAAAGCATATTTGATTATATTTCCTCACCCATTTTCAATGGGATATGGAAACAGAAAGAAAAAAAAATCTGAGTTTGGAAATATCTATCTCTATTTTTTGATATATGAGTACAAAGAATTGTGTATAGGTATGCTTGTACACTCTATCAGCTTTAGGCATACTGCTTAATCGGGCCAATAATCTTTGCTTATTTATGCAAAAACGCAGTTCATGAATTCAGGTGACAATAATACAGTTTTGGGAGAACTTCATCCTGAAATGTTGGTGATAAAATATTCTACTGGCACCTATATTTTAATTATGAGATGTAATGAGGGAAATCAGGATAAGTGGAATGGCTGGTTCACTAGTGACCCCTGATAAATTTTTGCTCTAATAAGAGATTGCAATCTAATGCATTAGTCAGACATAACTGTAATTCCATCTGTTTAATCCTGATTTAGAAACTCCTCAAGAGTCATTCTTACAGATGCAGTCAGGAATCTCATCAAATATTTGAGGAAATAATGTAATAAAATATTTCAGTAAACACATGGGAAAATGGTCTCAGATGTTCTAAATTTTGGCTGGAAGCCTGTAAGATTGTCACCCTTGCCCCTTTAATGGTTTTCCTTCTAATAAATAACTTTATTATGTTAGCAGAAATGGCATATTCCTAGGGAAATTGATATTGTAGGCAGGACAGATAGTTTATATGCAGAGAGATACTGAAAAGTGGCATTAAGTAGAGCAGATGTCACATTAACATTTGGCTGCAGAGATGACAGATGAGTGATTGCAGCATGGAGGCATTAGACAAGCTGATAACAGCCTTCCTAACTCATGCTGCTGTGGTTTCATATTGCTGGAATAAAGGAGCAGGGAAGCAGAGCGGAAAGGTTTGGGTTTTTTCAGTAATATACCACAACATTCAGGATGATTCCATAATATTCAGTCAAGTTCAGCATTTCCCTAGCATTCACTAACATACAATATCCACACTCAGGATGCTAAGATATGATGAAGTTTCCAAGTGGGGAAAAAAAAAAAAAAAAAGAAACTAAAAGAAAAGAAAAAAACTATATGGTAGGGAAAAAAAAATTAAAATCAATGCAGCCTTTAGTTTCTGCTGCAGGACTCCTCCGTACATAAGTACAGATATATTTCCCAGTGTAAACCAAAACTAAAATGAAATAAGCAATGAAAAGGTCTTTAGAAAGACCCCTCACGCAATAGGTAATTGTATTTTAAAGCATACATAGGACAAAATAGAACATTTTCAGACAGAGGGGACCTACAATGACCATCTAGTCCCAAGTGCCTGATACTTCAGGGCTGACCTGGTACCTGGTTAAGATGCTTTCTGTATTAGAGTCAGGCATAAATCTAAGAAAATATTTTGATTTTATGTCCATAAAGTTTCAACTGGACCATCTCTAAATAGCTTTTAAGTAGATGCTACTTTGATCTTAGGTGGGATCTCTCTGTTTTTAGATGACCACAGATTTCTGATAGCCAGTCAGCAAGAGTTGAAACTCACCAGACTTCCTCATCATCCAGGAAACGACTTCATTTTTCTGGAGGAAAGCTCAAAAAAAAAAAAATCTGCAGTAATAAAAATCCCAGATGAATTTTGAAATATTTCTTTCAATTTTTTTCTTTTCCCAAACTAGAATTTTGCAACACTTCATATATGAATCTTCATGACTCAAGTCAGCCATGTATAACTGCAGGTTCATTTTTCCTGTGGACTTGGCTCCAAGTAGGATGGGAAAGGAAGTCCCTCAGGGTATTCATCAGCAGATTGCTACCACTGGATAAATAGGTCCCAGCATAACATCCACAGGAGAGCTCTGTCTAACAAAGCTCTTGTAATTGAGCAAGTCTCCATTAAAACAAGTGCAAAATAGCAATACTGAGTGTATATGACTTTCTGTTTAAACTTGATGTATTGGATCACTTCCACAAAGTTGACTTTGCTTTGTTTCTCAACTTCTCCACCTCCTTTTCTCTATTTTATGTTTCATTCAAGATCATTCAAGTGCTATTTCTGTTTTAAAATCAAACCTTGCTGAAAAGATATATCACAACTAAATGCTTCTTTAAATTACTAACTAATTAACAGTAGAAAAAGAAAACTTGTGCTGAAATATTGGAAGGAAATTTGGGGGGTTTCATTCCCATACATATAGGAAAAGGTTTGGAGCAAGGAGAAAGCATAACAGGGACAATGAATAAAAACAGTTCTTGAGATTGGCTGATTTAGGATAGACCGAGTATGCTTTATACCTTGCTTCATATTTTTGTTTCCAGTTCCAGCTGGATGCTTGCTGATTCTTGGAAGACTGAGAGGGACCTGTTGCTCTGACCAATAGTCTCACTACCCAAAGCAGTACATCTCCTGGTGTATCTCCATTAACCCCACTGTCACGTTTGGGCCCAGTGCCTGCAAAACCAATAGAAAAGTTATTTGCTGATCTGAATCAGCTGCAAGCAAACCCTCCTCCTGCGAAACTAGCCAGGCCTTGGGAGCTCCTCTGAGACACCAGCAGCAAAATCACTTCCTTCCTGGCTCCCATGCCAAGAAACCCAAGAATGTGGTTTGCTCTAGGCTCTGTTTGTGATGCTTAGATTCATACCTGAGGAGAAAAAAGTAGTAACTGGGGCAACATTACTGATGGCCACTGCTATATGCCTGTCAGTGAAAATGGAATCTAAAAAGCAGAGGAAGTGAGGTGAAAATTGTTAAAACATAATTTCTAATATCTGTAATGCCTCTGACAACACAAACTAGGTACCACTTACAAAGTCCCTGTTGAGGATTATTCATTGCACTTGTGAAAAAGTAATTTGTCTAAGAAAAAAGCACGAGATCTCAAAATATTTTTTTCTCCTTATCTATTTTTACCATGTCCCCCTATTTCTTCCACTGTTCCTTTTGCTTCATTTATATTCTACAAGACTGACACCTTATAAAGTTGAAAGAGGCTTGGTATCAAACTTATGGCTTTTCTCCTGTGACAAAACACACGCATGCTTCATTAAACAAAGAGATAAAAGGAGATTAAAACATCAGGTGATGTGAACTTGATGATCTTAGAGGGTGGACTCAATGATCTTACAGGTCTTTTACAAACAAAACAAATCTATGATTTTATGATTCTATGAACTATGTGTCAAAAGAAAATGAGGTAAGACTGGACCAAGCAAGTGCAGGAGTCACACGATGCACAGTGGGGATGTCATCTATGCACTATCCAGGTTTTCTCTAGCATTACAACAAAATGTTCCAGATTTAATAGTTCACAACATCACACAATGACACTTACTCATCAGCTGTAGAGATGAATACCTACTGCAAAGATTCTTATTGTTGCAGGTGGATTATTGAAAAATGTTTCCTGGGTGACTTACTTTAGCTGGGGATCACAGTGTTCATCACAGGGAACCTTTTAACAGAAAATTGCCATTTTTCTTTCCCTTGACATAAGCTCTTTTATGTAGTATAGTAACTTGCACTAGGAATGCTGCAGGGGAACTGTGACCTTCCAACCCTACAGCAAAGTACAGAAGTCTTATACCAAGGGTTGGAAGAGCTCTGTTGCTGACTTTCACCATGATCTTCAGCAAGTCACATTCACTATTTCCTTTTCAGACCCTTCATTTGCCTAGCTCCACTCCACACATATCTATGTTTGCATGTGCACAAAGGTTGCTTTCAGCAAGTTTATGCCAAATTCTCATTCTGTTCAAGGACTACAGGAGGTGCTATGTTATTAACTATAATTTGCCTTCTTTTATGGCAACCTGAAGACCCATGAACAAAGACAATCACCTCCTTCAGCACATCCTTCCAGTTACATCTATGTTTTCCAGCCCGACAGATGTTGTACACGAGATCTTCAACTGAATGTCACCATTCACACTGCAGATCTCTTTTAGCATGGTTAAAGAGCTCCCCAGGACTGCACAGTGAACTTGAATAATGCATGTTTTACAAATCAAAAGACCCTAGAGGCTATCTCCATCATTCAGAGATCTGTTTGTCTGATGATAGCTAACCATTAAGGAGAGGTTCTGGATAGTCTGGGACACTTAAATCAGTCAGAGGTTAAATAAACATTTTTCTCAGGTAGCAGACTCCTACAATTTGCTAAAAAGCACAGAACATCTGATCACTAAAAAGTCTTCAGAAAGAAGAGGGTTCTGTAACTCACATACACAGGTATGTGTA
The DNA here is from genome assembly GCF_027791375.1 of Indicator indicator. Lineage (NCBI taxonomy): Eukaryota > Metazoa > Chordata > Aves > Piciformes > Indicatoridae > Indicator > Indicator indicator. The sequence goes on along the minus strand of NC_072053.1, from coordinate 372,915 downwards.
TGTGTATGATCTCAGCTTGTCTCACTCAGCCCAAGGACAGGCTGAAGCAGATGACCAGACAAAGGTTACAAGGTTCACCACCCTCCTCAACCTGCATCTCTCCTTCTGCAGCTCCTCATCATCCTCACCCTTCTCATCCTTCTGCGGGAACAGGTACAGCCAGGGCAGATGTCAGCCTCTTCCTATGGTGGAAGCAAAATTCCACATCTTTCATTCTTCTGAGAAGCTTTAAAACTTCATTCTTAATTACTGTCATTTTCCCAAGGGATTTTCAAAATACTTGAAAGAATTTTAAGTGCTACATCAATTAAAACCATAGAATTATAAAGACAGAATTGTCATTTCAGAAACAGATTCAGTTTTTGATTGTATGGTGTTTCAAAGATGATGTTTAACTGTACCCTCTGCATTAGTCACAGAGTGTAAAATAAAAATTCTGTAAGTCCCACAATGAAAAAAGTATCAGAGACCCTGGGTATGCTTCATTCATTTGGACATTTGGTGATTCTTCTATGGTAGACTTCATCAACTTACATGACTGACTTTAATCACCTTCAACTGGGGACAAAACTATCAACATTGCATTCAATTTCTCAGTGTAGTTGGTGTGACTTCTACAGATGTCACTGTTGTTTGCTGGTACACTGTGTTAAGCAGCAAAACAGAGCTAAGTAATTAATATTCTAAAAGAACAGTTTATATATAGTTACAAAGCCCAGAATTTATTAATGAGTTCCCTCTGAGACTTAAAAAAAAATAATAAATAAAAAATCAAGGAACCCAAAACTTCAAGCACATAGGTTTATAAACAAGTGAGAATTATCTAAGGATTTTCAAGTTTGCCGTATTGAAGTACCTTACTGTGAATAGTGCTCATTCATTTTTCTAATTGGAACTTATAATAGATGGAGGAGGATAATTATCAGGTTCATTACAATGTGTTTCTCTGAAAAATTTAATTGGAGATTATTTCATTAATCAAAAGATTCATCAATATCTTGAAATATGTAAACTTAACATTTAAATCAGACAACATCAGTTTCTAGAACCTGTTTTCTAATAAATACTGCAATTACAGATCACCATTCAGAAGCAAGTAGTAGCACTGATAGTACTCTGGTTGAAAATTTAAGAATTAATGAGCAAAATTAACTGCAAGTTGATACCATTCTTAAAGAAGCATAAACAGTCTGAATACCACCCTTAAGAGAGCAGAGGTGACAGTTTAATTTTGATGTAATCAAGGTTTATTTTATTGAATATTCATTCAAATAAAATATATTTTGCTCTCCAAATTTTGAAAAAAAATTTCTCATCTCTTATTTGCAGTTTTTGAGAAAAAACTTTCCAGTTTTAACTCAAATTCATAAGTATTTTAAATCTTTTAACTATCACTGAAATAATTTCTGATGATAAATCTCTGCCTATAACACTTTAGAAAATATAATTTTGTACGTTTTCACAAGGTTCAAGAAGATCTTGTGATTTCCATTTATACATCATGAATGGTCTGCACTTGACAGGTTATAACGTACTGTCAAGCACTATGGGACGTGGTTTAGAGCCCACAGCAGTGCTGGATTAACAGTTGAACCTGATGATCTTAGAGGTCTTTTCCAACCTAACGATTCTGTGATTCTTCTGTAATTTTACAGTTAGTTTTTTTAATGATCATTTGACTAAATACACGGGGGAAAAAAGAGCAGCAGATATTTCTCTATATTTTGATGCAACTAATTTTGGTTAGATATCTTAAAAAACACCCAAAAAGACAAAACCAGAGAGGCAAAATGAAAGTATAAAAGAAAAAAAAAAAGTCTTTGTTTTGAAAAGCAAATTGTTTTATGCCAAGTAATTTTGCACAGAATATCTTTATGGTCTCTAAACAGATCTGGAACACCTATGAAAAATCATCCCTAATTTTAGGGGACTAAATGATGTAATCAGGGAGAAAACAATTACCAATTATGTTGTGTGCAACAGATCTCCTCTTCTATGATGTTTTTCAGTTACTCACACTACTCATTAGTGGTGAAAATGCTTGTGTGTACTGGAATGCTCAAAAAAACCCTTTTGCATACACCACCATCATCAGATAAGTGTGTTTGCAAACTCCTTACAAAAAGTAAATAAAGCAATCAGCCTTTCTGTGTGAATAGCATTTGACTCAGCTGACCCTGATCCCTCCAAAACCAGAGCACATAATTTCCCCTCAGAAGCTGAAAACCAAACCTTTGACAATAACTGTACTCTTCTAATTCTTCAGGTTTTTCCATTTAAATATCATTACCCCAAATTTGCATAGTCCATTAGTAATGTCATTCTGGTTAATCTTAGCCCTGGGGATACCTTGAATAATTTTAATTCCTTCCTAACCACAGCAGTAATTTATAACTGCATTTAAGTATCTGAAATCCCCACAGAGTCAGTCATATTAAGAGTATGAGGAGTTACAAAACCCTCAATCTTAAATTGTGGTTGGTCCTAGAGACAATGACCTTAATGTGTACATTCACTATTTTAAGGGTACTTATAAGAAGATGAAGACAGCTGTACTAGCAGGGCCTGTTGTGACAGAAGGGGTGATGGTTTTAAACTAAAAGAGGGGAGATACATGCTACATAAAAGGAAGACATTTTTAACAATGAGAATGGTGAAACACTCACACAGGTTGCCTGTGGAAATGGTAGGTGCTCCATTTCTGTAAACATTCAAGGCCAGTTGCAAGGAGGTGAGACTATATGATCTTTAAAGATCGTTTTCAACCAAACAGTTCTATAGTTCTATGAAAAGTGCTTCCTTGTTTGTCACTCATTCAAATACCAGAGCAGAAAACAAAGAATTTGATGTGGGAAAACAAAGAATTTGATGTGGGAAAACAAAGAATTTGATGTGGGAAAACAAGGGGTCAAGCAATGGCATACTGAAAGTAGCTCTCTGATTTGGAAGAGTTTAAGCCTAGACACTAAGGCATAACAACGTGACTGAAAAGCTAGTTAGTACTTCAAAGAGAGGAAAGAACCAAAGTATGCAACATAGCTGTACCATATGTAAGGAGAACATTATGGACAGCTCCAATTATAGCCATGTCACATCCTAAATTCTTCCAAAGAAGTAAAGCTTCTTTACTACTAATGGAGGATGAGAGGGAGAGGTTGGGGAGAAAATAATTCTCCTTTGACTTTACTTCTCATCTGAAATTATTCCAGTACAAGTTCTCTGCCCGAATTATACCACTCTTCTACAAAAGAAAATCTCAGGAAATGAGCACTGGAAATGTATCAGAGATGCCAGTGTATTGGAGTCTTGTTTATGAGTCACATTTTGTCATGAGAGTATCAGTTGTAATACATAATGAAATGTTTCTTAAAATGGTTCAATATTTTCCTCTTCTTCTCTCAAAATATTAGTTTTGTGATAAGAAAGTTTAATTTACCAACATATAACTTCCTTTTTTTAAATTTTTCTATGCATAAATATGTTTCTAACCTTTATTTCATGAGTTTTACACCTATTACAACAGAATAGTCAAGAAGAAATCATTGTTTAAATCTTTCAGTTTGTGGCTTCACCTTACCAAATAGGCTTTGAGGAAAAGGCCAAAGTGATGTGCTATAACAAAATAGCACAGGAATTTTTAACTCGATAACATATACTTAAAATATTCTATAAAAAATATACTTGTCAGTTTTGGGTACAGCTCTCCAAAAACAGCTCAAGATATCCTTACTTTAGTACATGACGTGCAAAATTTGCCAGAACTTTGCTGATCCTTTGTTAATTTGGGATCAAGATACAACTGATTTAATTGCATATCAACCCTAAAAAAAAATCACCTTCAAATGTGATTTATGCCATTCATGACTGAAAAAAAAAATAGAGCCTGAATCATACAAAAACCCAACCAACCAACCAACGAACCAACCAACAAAGCTCAAAGGCAGCACAAAGTACAGTATAAAATACATGTTTTATTGTTATGCAATAACAGTTAAGAAAGCAGCATCTAAAAAGATATTAAAACCTTCGGCAAAAAATATATTTTACAGTAACTTAGAAACACTTCTGCTTCCAATGGCACACTTCTTTAGAATGTACCCAGGACATAACTGTCAGGCACTATTAATGTATATATTAGATATACTAAGTTTTTTTCCCCCAGTAATTAAAAACATGTAGATCAGGCTAGAAGTCCTTAATTATATTACAGATTAAACAGGTTAAAGCTCATAGGGATGGGTAATAAAAATACATGGGCAGAGAGGAGAATGGAAGAAAAAAAATCATAGAATACCAGGTTGGAAGGGACCTCAAGGATCATCTGGCCCAATGATTTTGACAAAAGCACAGCCTAGATAAGATGGCCCAGCACACTACCCATCTGAATTTTAGAAATGTCCAATGTTGGGGAGTCCACTACTTCCCTGGGGAGGTTATTCCTTGTAAAAAGCAAGTCTCCATCCTCTTTGTAAATGCCCTTTAAATAGTGAAACATAGTAATAATGTCTTCCCTGGGCCATCTTTTCTCAATGGCAGCTTTCCTCAAATGGCATCTTTCTAGTTCATTGATCATCATTGTGTCCCTTCTCTGGACTTTCTTCAGCCTATCTACATCTTTTTTGTATAGTGCAGACCAAAACTGAATATGATACTGCAAATGTATCCTGCCAAGTACTAAGTAAAATAGGATAATTACTTCTTTATCTTTGCTTAGGATAAGAGGAAGAAGACAATTAAACTTTTTTGTGTGTTCAGCATGCAAAAGTGACCGTACACTCAGCACATTCCAAGTTAATTCAGGCTCTCTGTAAGATGAGGTAATGTTAATGTCCAATGGAAATGTGCTCTCTTTATGAGACCATAAGGTCTCATAGGTAGGTAAGCAAGCTAGGGAAGCACCCTGTAAACATGACACCTGCAATATGCATGTCTTTATTTACAACTGCTTTCCATGGCATTTTTCTTTCAGTTCTTCAGACAGTTAAAAACTGTAGATTCTCATGGATATGATACTCTGTTTCTTTATGGGCTTCAGATTATCCCAAGAATAATGAAAAGGTCAGATTTATTTCAGTACATATTCTCATATGTCTAAAACACATCTGTAATAATCTGATGTGCTGGCAGAGTAAGAGGAAAATCAGTGAGATCCATGCCTGCCTTTTTTGTAGTGGAATCAATAAATTTCCACCACAGAATCACCTGCTGAAGGGATTTTGTGTAAAATCAATGCCAAACATTGAAATAACATCACTGATTTTTGAGGGGGGGAGGTTGTGATTAATACTACTTGGCATTCTATTTAGCATGTTTTAACCTTTTCATTTTTATGGGTTGTTTTCTACCATTCTTCCTCATATGTGTTATACAGGAGGGTGATAGAACACAACTGGCACCTTTCTGACCAATGAGAATGTCTCAGCCAGTGAGAATCTATGCCAGTGGCACCTACTCTCTGCCAGTGGCACCTACTGATACTCTTTCGTACTGGCAAGACTTTTAAGCCCCCAACCCTAGGAATATTTTTCAGCTTTCATTGACATTGAAAATTCTGCTCAGAGAAGACTATTTCAGGGAATATTTTACTCACTAATGACCTGTGGGTCTGTATCTCAGATATCAAAGAGATTAGGCAGTGAATTTAGAGAAAACAGTAATCTTAGTTCCAGGCAAAAACAGCAGCCAAGGATGAAGCCTTGCAGAAATGGAAGCTGGTAGCTTATGACTAAGCTGTGCATTTGAAGAAGCCTTCCCCACCAAGAATCCTTTGTTAAACAACAGGCTGAAATTCTGTGCAACATGATCAATCCAGGTCTGTCAGGGATATTCACCAGGTCCTGGTGAAGGCCCTCTTCCACAGGTCAGACTGCTGAACAGGAGAAATCCTGCCTTCCAAACCTTAAAACCTAACAACCAAGTAACCTTTAAAGTCTGAAAACAAACATCTCTAGATTCATGCACTGAAAGGCTAAATTAATTCAATGCCATTATCATATACTGCAGGAATTGAAGCACACATTTCATTACTTGCAGGATCAGTGCCTTCTTAATATTGTTGTTCTGTTGCTTAATATTGTTGTTCTGTTGCATAGACCTGAGCTATGGTCAAATTACAGGAGAGATGATAGAAAGTCCCCTCAGAATTCAATGAGCCATGGGTTAAGTGACAGACACCTTTGCCTAAACATCATAGTCTGACTGGCGTTGTCATTTAGCCTATGAGATGACTCAAAAGTGCCTTCCTCATTCACAATGCTTATCAGTGCATGATTGTGGATAAATGTCAGCCAAAGGCACTAGACTGTTTTCTTGGCTTTGTGGAATTTCAACAGCATTATAAGATCTTGTGTTACGAAAAACCATGTTGATTTATGTCTTGATGCAGTAATCTTAAAATACACTAAGAAAGTCCTCTAAGAATCACTAAAATTAGAGAAATGAAAATAATCACAGTTCTTGCTACAGGAATGGGAAATAAAACAATTTAAGATAATATCTACCCAAGTCCATCTGTAATCAAAAGCAAATACTATGTTTGTCTTGGAAACAAAGTTGAAAATTAGCTTAAAATGTCATGCCATGACTTCAACAAAGACTGTAGAAGCATTTGTCATAAATATGACAGAATATATTCTGAGGTGTACTAGTTTGGCTTTGTTTTTGTTAAAAAATACCCAGAATTTTATTTATTTATTTACTAAACAAATGGGAATTTATAATATCATTGATTTCAACTCCAAATAAAACTGATGTATTGCAAAGAACACGGAGAAAGTAATACCAGGAACTGCTTTGAAGACTCAGCTTCCAGAGGCGAGAGGAGGAAATTCAGCACTTTATGTGGCTAGTTACTTAAAAGGACATTTGGAAAATGAAAAATCAATTTAAAACTGGAATAACTGAACTTTTGATGTATAAAATTTCAGTGATGAAAGGCAATGTTTTTTCTTAAAGAGTAAAATCATGCTCTGGTAACTGGACTATTTACCTATTTTCCAGTTGGGTCTGACTGCACAATGGAACCTGAGTTAATATGATTTCTCTCTAGTTTTTGTTTAGAGGTCAAGTAGCTCTACAACTGATAAGAAAGGTGTGATTTCTGTAATTTTAAAATAATGACATTATCTCTTTGCTTTTGTATGTAAAGAAACTATTTCTGTCAAGGGCATTCTAGTGAAATGATGGAAGTGCACACCATAAAGACAAATTATTTGCTGAAGATTACTTCTTAAAGAAGCCTTGAAAGATTCTTTAAGCTTCTGAGTTTTAGCCCTTATTGCTTTCCCCATCTGCCTTGCCTGTAAATGCTTGTCTTTCTTCCATAGACAATGCACCTAGTGTGAAAGCTCAAATATTGTTTGCAACACCTTCCATGGGAAAAAAAGCTTTTCCATAATTACTTTAAATTTGTTGTCCCACACAAAGGCATGGAAATCTCTGAAAAGCAGGACTCTGCTTCTTGTTCACTGTGCTTTTGGTCAGCTAGTGATACAGCTGTAGGGAATTCTGTGGGAAAATTCCTTTCACAAACATAGCTGTAATAACCTGTAATGAAGAAATATATGCTCAGGAGTTTGCCCTCTTACTCATAGAAAAAAACACCCTTGCATTTTTGCCCCTGATGCATGAGAGCATGATAGAGTGTCCTTGTTTAACTTTATTAGAAATGTAACACTTTGAGTGGCAGCTTTTTAGGGAATTTGAGGAGGCACCACAAAACAGAGAGCAACAGCCATCCAGAAATGTGGATTTATTGTAATTACTCAGCATTCCTTTAGACACAATTAAATGACAGGTTTGGATGTCAGTTAGGAATATATTACTGCACAACCAGTTAAGATTTCTAGAGAGAGATGAAGTTTAGGAAAGATGTTGAATTGCTTCAATGTGTCCAGAGAAGGGCAACGAGGCTGGGGAGAGACCTTGAGCACAAGCCCTGTGAGGAGAGGCTGAGGGAGCTGGGATTGTTTAGCCTGGAGAAGAGGAGGCTCAGGGGTGACCTCATTGCTGTCTACAACTACCTGAAGGGAGGTTGTAGCCAGGAGGGGTTTGGTCTCTTCTCCCAGGCAACCAGCACCAGAACACGAGGACACAGTCTCAAGCTGTGCCAGGGGAGGTTTAGGCTGGAGGTGAGGAGAAAGTTCTTCACAGAGAGAGTGGTTGGCCATTGGAATGTGCTGCCCAGGGAGGTGGTGGAGTCACCATCCCTGGAGGTGTTCAAGAGGGGACTGGACGTGGCACTTGGTGCCATGGTTTAGATAGTCACGAAGTTTAGGGTGACAGGTTGGACTCGATGATCTTTGAGGTCTCTTCCAGCCTTCTTGATTCTAGGATTCTATGATTCTATGAAAAATATGCACTCATTCATAAACAGAAAATCTCCCACTCAGGATACCCAAAAGTATACTCTCCCCAAAAGGGAGGGTAAGGACTCATTAGATGGTGTCCCAGTCTAAAGGAAGAGGATCTGACTGCAAGGCTACTTGCTGTATGGGAGACCAGCTCCAAATGCCTCTGCAATGGCATTAAATCTATACCCCTCGTTGAGGGTGCACTGAGGTCAGTTTTAATTAGTTGGAGGGCCAAGTCCACGGAATGACACAAAAGGAGAGTGAGATCTTCTGGGCCTAGAGGTGCTGGTTGACATCTGAGAGGCACCAAGCTGATTTTATCAGCTCCTAGCTCTTTGGGGTACAATACTAAGTTCTGTAGAGAAGCAAATGCTACAGAAATAAAGTTCACTGTGTGTCCAGTTCCTACAATTTCAAAATCACAGATCACAGAAACATTCAGTTTTGAAAAGACCCTCAGGATCATCAGTCCAACTGATAACCCTACTCTACAAGGTTCACCCCTAAACTATGTCCCTGAGCACCACATCCAAATGACCTTTAAACACATCCAGCGCTGGTGACTCAACCACTTCTGTGGGCAGCATGTTTGAATGCCTGAGCACTCCTTCCATGAAAATTTTTTTCCTAATATCCAATCTAAACCTACCCAGTCACAGCCTGAGGCCACTCCCTCTTGTTTATCACTAATTACCTGAGAAAAGAGACCAGCACCAGCCTCTCTATAGTGTCACACAGTATCACAGTATATCAGAGGTTGGAAGGGATCTCAAGAGATCATCAGGTCCAACCCCCCTGTCAAAGCAAGCTCACCTAGGATAATCCGCACAGGAATGCATCCAGGTGGGTTTTGAAAGTCTCCAGAGAAGGAGACTCCACAACTCCCCTGGGGAGCCTGTTCCAGGGCTCTGTCACCCTCACTATAAAGAAGTTTCTCCTCATGTTGAAGTGAAATCTTCTATGTTCTAGTTTGAATCCATTGTTCCTTGTCCTATCACTGTGAACCACTGAAAAGAGCCTGGCCCCCTCCACTTGACACCCACCCCTCAGATATTTATACACACTGATCAGATCCCCTCTCAGTCTTCTCTTCTCAAGACTAAACATCCCCAGGGATCTCAATCTCTCTTCATAGGGGAGATGCTCAAGTCCCCTCATCATTCTTGTGGCTCTCCCTTGGATTCTCTCCAGGAGGTCTCTCTCTCTCTTGAACAGGGGAGCCCAAAACTGGACACAGTATCCCAGGTGTGGTCTTACCAGGGCAGAGTAGAGAGGTAGAACTTCCCTAGACCTGCTGGACACCTTTCTTGATACATCACAGAATCCCATTGGCTCTCTTGGCCACAAGAGCACATTGTTGTTCCATGGAGAACTTGCTGTCCACCAGCACACCAAGGTCTTTATCTGTGCCGCTGCTTTCCAGCAGGGCAGCCCCTGACCTGTGCTGGTGCCTGTGGTTATTTCTTCCCAGATGTAGGTCCCTGCAGTTGTCCTTATTAACTTCATGAGGTTTGCCTGCACCCAGCTCTCCAGCCTGTCCAGGTCACGTTGGATGGCTGCACAGCCTGACAGGTGTCAGCCAACCCCCCCTGTTTTGTATCATCAGGAACTTGCTGAGGGTACTCTCAATGCCCTCATCCAGGTCGTTGATAAAATATTGAACAAAACTGGACCCAGTACCAATTCCTGGGGGACACCACTTGCCATAGGCCTCCAAGTTGACTCTGTGCCATTAATGATGACCCTCTGAACTCTGTTGTGGGTCCGGTTTGCAATCCACCTCCACAGACCAACCATCTATGCCACATCTCCTGAGCTTTTCTATGAGGATGCTATGGGCGACTGTATCAAAAGCTTTACTGAAGTCAAGATATATGACATCCACTGCTCTTCCCTCATCTACCCACTTGGTCATAACTTCATAGATGTCTATCAGATTAGTTAGACAGTATCTCCCCTTGGTAAATCCATGTTGGCTACTCCTGGTAACCTTCTTGTCTTCCATATGGTTAGAGATGACCTCCAGAATGAGCTGCTGCATCGTTTTTCCAAGGATGGAGGTGAAGCTGACTGGTCTGTAGTTGTCTGGGTCGTCCTTCTTGCCTTTTTGAAGACTGGAGTGTCCTTTCAGGTAGTTGTAGACAGCAATGAGGTCTCCCCTCAGCCTCCTTTTTTTCAAACTAAACAGCCCCAGTTCCCTCACTCACTCCTCATAAGACTTATTTTCCAGGCCCTTCCCCAGCTTCGTTGCCCTCCTCTGCACTCATTCCAGAACTTCCACATCTCTCCTGTACTGGGGTGTCCAAAACTGGACACCATACTCAAGCTGTGGTCTCACCAGAACTGAATACAAGGGGACAATCACCTCCCTACTCCTACTGGACACAGCATTTCTGATACAAGCCAGGATGCCATTGGCTTTCTTGGCCACCTGGGCATACTGCTTGCTCATATTCAGTTGCTTGTTGATTAGAACTCCCAGGTCTATTTCTGCCAGACAGCTTTCCAGCCACATTTCCTCAGGCCTGTAGAGTCACTTGGGGTTGTTGTGACCCAAGTGCAAGACCTGGCATTTGGCCTTGTCGAAGCTCATCCCACTAACGTTGGCTAATGATCCAGTCTATCCAAGTCTCTCTGTAGATCCTTCCTACCCTTGTGCAGATCAACACTCTCACCAACTTGATGTCATCTGCAAACTTACTGATGGCATACCCTATGTCTTCATCAAGGTCATCAATAAAGAAGTTAAACAGAAGTGGTCCCAACTCTGAGCCCTGAAGAACACCACTTGTGACTGGCTGCCAGCTGGATAGCAGTGTCAAAATGGCATGAGGATGGGACTGTGTACTGACATAGTACTAAATATCCTTGTTGGCAGGAGTTTTCAGCGTAAACCATCAGGACTGATCAATAGTGGGCACCAGCTCAAGAACAATGAAACAGTAGTATCTCTAACACATACAGAATTTAGAGGAAAACTGTGGCAGTTTAGGCTGGGTACCCCCTCCTACTGCCACATAAATTACACCTCTGGTGTCCTGGGTGCCCACCCAATAGGGGTGGGCACAGGAAACGGTGTATTTCTACCCATAAATCCTGCACCCTATAAATCCATCTGCAGAGTCATTCTCTTTCTCTTTCTTCCCTCTCTGCTCCCATGGGAGATGCTCTCTCTTTTCAGGTAATCCCAGGGGAGTATCCTCAAGACCTCTTAGGCTTGTCTAGGCCTAATGCCAGGAGGTGAATGGAGGGGGGGCAGTGTCAGACCTGGCCAGCCTGAGACTTGCCTAGCAGCGGGAGGGGGGAAGAAAGAGCCCTGGGGGTTTGGGTATACCCCCAGGTGGGGGAAAAAGGGTAGGATTGGGAAGCCTCTGGGTACTATGTAAGGGGTTCTGTATGCTTTAGGGTGTTCTTTGCCACTATGCTTTGTAGTTTGTAGTTCTCTGTAGCTTCACCAATTGCTTTTCCATTTAAACTTTCCATCACTCTCCAATCCGTTTGTGTGAGTCTCATTCTTTTGTCCCTTTCGGGGTAAGAGACAATCTGTCTGGCCTCAAACTAGTATAAAAACTAAATGTATTTGTTGAAAAAGTTTTATCAAACCCATGCTGACTGTTACTGATTTTCTCATGTTACAACAAATCCTTATAAACAGCCCAGTGAAATGGAAATTAATTTCCATCTGACCTCACACCCCCAGAACTGCTTGCTGAAAGATAGGAACTAGGAAGAAAGAGGAAAAGACCCATGGATATATGGTTACAGAAACAATTTAACTGCCACTATAATTTTCAACTTCTTTTCTTGCTTTTCTACCTCCTACCTACTAGTGACTGTCCCACAAACTCAGGCAGGAAAACTTAGTGCCTCCTCCACAAAATATGGTGTGTAGCTGAGCATATAGTGTGATTTCTAATAAAAAACTTCAAAATTGACAGTAAGAAAGTCTCACACAGATGAAACAATATGACACTTGGAAAATCCTGCTCTAAAATCCTCAGCCTCACTGGATGCCTCCCTATAACTTCAGCAGCTTTCATTCCAAAGTTGCAAAATCATAACCTCATTCCTACTGACCAGGCCCAATGTTTTATGGAAACAAGACAACAAAAATCATATCATATTTGCTGGATGTTTATCACTTGGAAATTGGGTATACTTTTTTTTCCTCCTATATGGTGCCACACAGAGGCACTGTGAGTATCACGTTCTTAGAAATGTCCCCAAACAGGGGCTTCTGAAAAATTAAAGTGAAAACCTGTGACAAGAAGTACTAATAGTTATAACTGTTCTAACCACATAAAACTGTTTGGGAAATTCTTTAAAATGCCTCTACTGGCTGTCACATTTCACTGCCTGGCATCTGCATGTAATCAAAATGTCAGGAGACTTCACCGCCTGTACGTCAAATTATATTGTAAAAAGATAATGAGCACTGCATCACCTCCCTTGTCCTGCTGGCCATACTTCTCTTGATGCAGGGACTTGGGGGTGCTGGTGGACAAGAAGCTCAACATGAGCTGTCAATGTGCACCTGCAGCCCAGAAAGCCAACCAGATCCTGGGCTGCATCAAGAGAAGTGAGGCCAGCAGGTCAAGGGAGGTGATTGTCCCCCCTCTACTTAGCTCTGGTGAGACCCCACCTGGAGTACTGTGTCCAGTTCTGGAGCCCCTATTATAAGAGGGATATGGACATGCTGGAAGGTGTCCAGAGAAGGGCCACCAGGATGATCAAATGGCTGGAGCACCTTTCCTATGAGGACAGACTGAAAGAGTTGGGATTGTTCAGTCTGGAGAAAAGAAGGCTCCGAGGTGACCTTATTGTGGTCTTTCAATATCTGAAGGGGGCTACAAGAAAGCTGGGGAGGGACTTTTTAGGCTATCAGGTAGTGACAGGACTAGGGGGAATGGAATAAAGCTGGAAGTGGGGAGATTTAGGCTGGATGTGAGGAAGAAGTTCTTCCCCGTGAGAGTGGTGAGAGCCTGGAATGGGTTGTCCAGGGAGGTGGTTGAGGCCCCATCCCTGGAGGTGTTTGCAGCCAGGCTGGATGAGGCTCTGGCCAGCCTGCTGTAGTGTGAGGTGTCCCTGGCCATGGCAGGGGGGCTGGAACTAGATGATCCTTGTGGTCCCTTCTAACCCTGACTGATTCTTTGATTCTATGATTTAAAGACACACAAACTATGTTCAGCATGGTAGTCACTAAATAAAACATTACCTGTGTATAACATGATATGATTCATTCCAGCTCTGAACTGAAATCCTATGGGGAAATTTGAGAAATATTGCTTCTCTACAGATTCATTCACAAGCTCTTGATCTCAGTGCAAGTTCACATCCAGAGTCACACATCTCTGGCTCCAGAGAAGTCCTTTGTTTCTGTTCCATAAACAATCTCGTTAAAAGGTCTGCACTGAAAATACAAATCTCTACATTAGAAAGAAATTCACAAAATGCCAAAGAAAAATTAAAATCTATAGTATTTCTACATCCTAAGTAAGACAGGCAGCATTTGTCCATTACTTCAGCACTTACTATGAAGGTTTGAATTTTAACACATATCAGTGGTGAATGTCTTCCTGCCTTTGGCATAGTCAGGGTGTCCAACAGAAGGGCTGCTGGTCTTTCCCTAGTCTGTAGGGAAATGTTTTTCTAGCCTCTGCTCCCAGACTAAAAGAACTAGTCTGTCTCAGTGGTATCAGGTATGGCTTTATCACCACGACAGGCTTCAAATGCTAAATGAATCAGTCCTGAAGACATCACGTTTCAGAGTGATGTGGAACACACTTCTCTATCACTAATACAATTTTGCCTGTAGAAACCTTTACATGGAGGAAAGATCTAAGCAAAAGAGACCTTCCTGCCCAGGATTTACCTTCCCTATTCCAGACAGCACACTGCATACTCTGCTTTGCTACTCAAATAGATTTCACAATTTACATTTAAAAATAGCTGATGCAACAAAATTCTGCAGCCAGATAAAGGAGTACATGAGATTATCATTCAAAATAATTTCATTGCATGGAGTGGCTTTTTCCCTTTCTTCAGCAGAGAAGAGCCTTAGCTGTTTTCAGGCGCTCTTTTGCTGCAGCTTGTACCAATGATTTCAGCTTCTCTCTTAAAGACTGACAGAGGTTATTCTTGCCTCAGAATTGTCATTTAATTCTGGTATTTTTTGAGACTTCCAATCTGGGGAGAATCATGAACTGAATTCCAGGAGAGGAGTCAACATCTGTATCATGTAGACAAGAGCCATGCTGCTGGCACATACAGACTCTATACGCCATGACAAAAAGCCTGTTTCCCTGTCTTACTTTATTACATGCATTACGTATCAAGCCTTACCTTGCTGGGAATTAAAAGCAAAATAGGAGTAGAGAGGACAAAAAGGTTCAGAAAAATTAAACTATCCTAGGTGGTGGTGTTCTTTCCCTAGAGAAATTTCAATTTAACCTTTAAACATGCTCCAGTGGCAAAAATCCTTATGCCACATATGACCCATTAACAGATTCAAGTTAAACACTAACAGAGAAAGGCCATCTACTGCTTTTCTGAGCTGAAGTACAAAACAATCATGACCAAGAACCATTTTACTGTGTTCATCCTTAAAGTATTAATTTTGACTTGTAATTTTTCATCACCTTCCCTTGACAACAACCTTGAAGATCCAGAGGTTAAATTATGAACACTAAATTATGAACCTTCTATTCATTCCTTTATGCATCTGAAGCACTTTACTGAAAAAAAAAAAAAAAAAAAAAGGCAGACGATTACCAGATACCTGCCAGATGGGCAATATATTCACAGTACAGTAGAGAATGGTGTTGAGAGAGACTGCTTGAAAAAGTATGCTAATGCTATCCCATAAATGTCACTGGAGCTGAGACAGGTCCATTTTATGTGTTTGGAGTCTCACTTGTAATAATGTAGTGAAGTGACATTTAAAAAGACACAGAAGAGATGTTGCTTTGGCAACACCTGATGTGTGAGAGAGCACATCTTGATGAGAGCTTATCAATGTGCAAACATGATGTGGCCTTTCCAAGGTCAGGCACAAAGATGCACGGTAATATTGTTGGTGTAACCTGTTGCTCTCTGTGTGCAGGATGGAGGCTCTGAAAAGGATTTCAGACAGGAAACAAAAGCACAGCAAAGACACTATCCAGTGCAACTTTGAGCCACGGAGGCAGCAGCATGTCCTTGACCAGTAAAATTCCACAGTGATTCTTGATTTTTTGAGATTTGGTTACAAATCTGATGGTGCAGATCAATACAGAAGAGGACTGAAGAGAGGTCTGGTAGTTATAAGAATCTGAAAAATGTCAGACGTGGAATGTATGGTAAACACACCCCATAGGCATGGAGATTGTAGCAGAACATTAGTGATGGACAGGACATGTTCGCCAACAGATTCAGTGCTATTGATCCATTTTCACCACGATGAAAATTTACCTAGGGAACACGTAAGAGAACATCTCAAGCAGTAAAATCATGCGTTAAATATTTAAGCTTTCTGGAAAAGGGTGGAATGGTGCTACTTCCAATTGGAGGCCAGTCCCTAGTGGTGTCCCCCAGGAATCAGTGTTGGGCCCTATCCTGTTCAATATCTTTATTGATGATCTGGACAAGGGGATTGAGTCTATCATCAGTGTGTTTGCAGATGACACCAAGTTGGAGGGAGGTGTCAATCTGTTAAAGGGTAGGAGGGCTCTCCAGAGGGACCTTGATGGGCTGGGCAGATGGGCAGAGTCTAATGGAATGAGATGTAACACATCTGAATGCCGGGTTCTGCACATTGACCACAACAACCCCACACAGTGCTACAGGGTAGGGACAGAGTGGTTGAAGAGCAGCCAGGCAGAAAGGAACCTTGGCGTACTGGTTGACAGGAGGTTGAACATGAGCCAGCAGTGTGCCCAGGTGGCCAAGAAGGCCAATGGCATCCTGGCCTGTATCAGGAATAGTGTGGCCAACAGGAGCAGGGAAGTCATTCTGCCCCTGTACTCAGCACTGGTTAGGCCACACCTTGAGTCTGGTGTCCAGTCTGGGCCCTTCAATTCAAGAAAGATGTTGAGGAGCTTGAATGTGTCCAGAGAAGGGCAACAAAGCTGGTGAGGGGTCTGGAGCATAAGCCCTAAGAGGAGAGGCTGAGGGAGCTGGGGTTGTTTAGCCTGGAGAAGAGCAGGCTCAGGGGAGACCTTTTTGCTGTCTACAACTACCTGAAGGGAGGTTGTAGCCGGTGGGGGTTGGTCTCTTCTCCCAGGCAACCAGCAACAGAACAAGAAGACAGAGTTTCAAGCTGTGCAGAGGGAAGTTTAGGCTTGATCTTAGAAGTTGTTTACAGAAAGAGTGATTGCCCATGGGAATGGGCTGCCCAGGGATGTGGTGGAATTGACATCCCTGGAGGTGTTTAAGAAAAGACTGGATGAGGAACTTAGTGCATGGTATAGTTGATTAGTTAGAGTTGGGTGATCAGTTGGACTTGACGATCTTGAAGGTCTCTTCCAACCTGATTGATTCCATGATTATGTGATTCTGTGAAAATAAAAAACAAGCAACAAACAATACCCCAAACCTATCCTGACCAATGCCAATCACTATTTTCAGCTCATGCTAAGAAGTGGTGTGAGTAGGATCACCAGTTTCTTTTCTCTTCCCCATCCAAACAAACTGGGTGCCTTTTGTATGACTAGTTTTCTGTTAAACACATTTAAAAGGCCAGAGTTAACTTGAAACTTGTGCATTCGGTATTCCTTTTCTGATGATTTCCCACTATATATCTTGCAACTCTTTTCTTATTATAATAATGAGAATGATGAGTTAGGAATCAACTGTTTACCAGTATGGTTTTCTGAAAACATGCCTGGCCACAAAAATCGTGCTATTGAGACTGGAGAAATCCGCTAAATAACTTCTGAGACAGAGCTTAGCTGATGAACATTAGCATTTGGAGGAAGAACCAAGGCCATTGACTATTTTCCTTTGAGATGTTAAAGGTTCATTCCTTCCAAGTACAGCAACAAAGCCAGCAATTCCTAAATAGACTTTTTTGTTTAATGTTGCTATCAGCTTTTTTAATGTGCACATAAAGCTAAATTTCCATGATGGGAAAATAGTAAAATACTCCAGGCATGTGAGAGTTGCAAGCTGCTGCAGTGAAGCTATGTGCTCTTGTGTTCCAGATATCTTCATCTGAATTTTTAAATACCCCAACATGCAGCTCTATAATGTATGGTTTGTTTGCTAACAAGAAGCCCACTGTTATTTCCTCACACTCCTGGATGGCCTTGACAGTAAATCCTGGTTCATTCATACACCTGTGCATGATGGGATTTCTGAACCTGGTGTGTATTGCTATCTGTAGTCAACATTATATATTATTCACCATATGTCAAGCTGTTCATAGAGTGATTTCTAATACTGAATCTGACTGAAGCTCTCTTGGAACTCAGCATTCCTCTTTCTGCATCAATGCTCCACAGAAGTTATCTATATAGAAAAAACAGTAACAGCTTCAACTCCTGTCCTGTCTGAGACCTACTTTAATACTTGGCCCAGTTGGAAGAGGTCCTTCAGTATTGTGATGTCTTCAGTTTTATCTCACCTTTTAACTCAGATCTTAACTACTGAGTGATGTACAGGATCTTGGCAGAAAATCACCTCTCTCAACCTGCTGGCCACTGTGCTGCTGATGCAGCCTAAGATGCCAGTGGCCTTCTGGGCTGCAAGTGACCATTGCTGGCTCATGTCCAGCTTCTCATCCACCAGCACCCACATTAGCTTGTGTGAATATGTGAGCTGTTCTTCAGTCTTAGAAGGCTTTTTTTAAACATGTTCTTTAGGTTTTATTTAAACCCTACAAAAGAAACATATCTCCAATCACAACAAATGGCTTTTCTAAGAATGTTAATTCTCAGCACTAACAACTGAATCTAAGTACATATATAAGTGTTTGTGGGTGAACAAACAAATTAGAAACAGAAATACAGTTTTCCTTTTAATACATTGTGAGAATAAATCCAAATCACTGGCAGGTAAACAGTGACCTTGTTAACAGAAATTCTGCTTAGAAATATTACAGTGCTTTTCATAAATCTTAATCATCACAGGTGACCATGTATTGTCCTGCTTACAAAGAAAGAGAGAGCATGCTTTCCTCTCCTTCCAAAGAAGTCTTCATCACATAAAGTTTTAGAGAACTGTTTAAAGGGGGAAAAAAAAAAGGAAAGAAAAAAAAGGAAAAAAAAAAGAGATGGTGCAGGCCTGGGGTTTTCCTGAAACTTTTAAATTACTGGTGTTTTGAAGAATGAACATGTCATGATTTGCTCCAGTCATCTGCAAGCTCTTCTGTGTGCTTGACTACAGTATCAAAAAAAAAAAAAAGAAAAAAAGAAAGAAAGACTGATCTTAATTCTGAACATGCTATATTTGTAATTCCTGGCAAAATTCTACTATGTCTTTAGAAACAGAGGAACATGACACTGTCATTGCTGTCACCACCAATTGAGATGCTTTCTCCTTCTTCTTCTGGTGCTGTGAACATCTCATGAGTTCTGCTGCAACTTCCATATTGTCTATCATAGCTTGCCCTGTCACCCCAACTCATCAATGTTTTTCTCACAGGTTCTTATGGAAATTATACTATTTTACCTATCATCCTATCAGGTGTTTTACTTCCATTGTGTCTCAGTTTACAATCAAAGTGATGAATTTTGAATGTAAAAAAAAAAAAAAAAAAGAGAAAACCTTTCTGAACATAATTTTCCTGTAGTGAACAACTGTCTATGAGTCTCTGAAAGTGAGATTGGTGCTTCTGTAATATATCCCAAGCATTTGCTCTGCAAACTGTGCCTTTGCTTTCGAGCTCCCTAACAGAGAATCATTTTGATTGGAAATGACCTCCAAGATCAAGTCCAAGAGTTAACCAAACATCATCATAGCCATTAAACCATGTACCAAAGTGTCATGTCTATATGTTTTTTGAACACCTCTAGGGATGGTCACTCCACCACTTTCCTGGGCAGCCTATACCCTTTCAGTGAAGGATTTTTTCCTCTCATTATATCACTTGATACTAGGGAAATGAGACCAACATGCACCTCACTACAACCTTCTTTCAGGGAGTTGTGGACAGCCAAAGGTCTCACCTCCTATTCTCAGTTCTGAACAATCCCATTTCTCTCAGCTTCTCCTTCTAAGACTTGTCCTCCAGACTGGAGACCTGTGCAAAGTGGAACCTAATGAGGTTCAAAAAGAGGAAGTGTAGGGTCCTGCACCTGAGGAGGAACAACACCATGCACCTATACAGATTAGGGGTTGACCTGCTGGTAACCAACTTTAGGGAGAAAGGCCTTGGAGTCCTAGTGGACAATAAGTTATCCATGGGACCCTTGTGGCCAAGAAGGCCGATGCTATCTTGGGGTGCATTAAGAATAGTGTCCAGCAGGTCATGAGAGGTTTTCCTCCTCCTCTGTGGTGAGACCACATGTGGACTGTGGTGTCCTGTTCTGGGCTCCACAGTTCAAGAGGGACAGGGATATACTAGAATGTGTCCAACAGAGGGCTACAAGGATGATTAAGGGACTCTAACATCTGTCTTCCTACCCATTTTTAACCCTCAGGTAATGAAAACCTTGAAAAAAGAAAGCTGATGGCTCTCAAAATAGACTTCAGGGCCTTGGGTCAACTGGTCAAGGGAGTGGGAGCAGGGGTATTGTTCTCTTCTATCCTCCCAGTTGCAGGGACCAACCCAGAAAGACTGAGGAGGACTCACCAGATCAATTCTTGTCTTTGAGCCTGCTGCCTCCAACAGGACTTTGTTTTTTTTGACCATGGATCACCTCACATGATGCCAGGCTTATTGGTGGCAGCTGGGGTACATCTCTCTTAAAGGGGGAGAAGGTTTATATCGCAGGGGTTGGCTGGGCTCATGAATTGAGCTTTAAACTAGATTCAGAGTGGGGAAAGGGAAAAAACAGGCTCACTGGTAACAAGTCTGGGATGCTTGTGAGGTGGTGTGCCAGCTCCACTGCTACTTCAGGGGAGGCAGGGGATAATAAGCCATGTGTTGGGGAAGACGTGAGAGCTATCAAGGAATTAGGACTCACAGAAAAACCTGGGAATGATCCAAGTAGATGCGAAAGAGAAGGAGGATAATAATATTATCAGGGCTTCATGTTACAGGCTGAGGGATGACACACCAGGATGGAAGGGATAGGGTGCTAGGAAGGGCCTTCAGCCTGTTGCCATGCAGCATTCTGGGGACAAAAGCAACACAGTTGAAGTTTCACAGAGATGAGCCAGGTACTCATGTGGTAGTAACAGCCAACAAGAAAACACCAGCACATACAGGGCTTGCTGGTACGTTGGTGGCCATGAAGGTGAACAGGATGGGTTGGATGGCAAGAGTGAAAGCTAATGGATTAAATCACTCTCTGAAATGCTTCTATACCAATGCACAGAGCGTGGAGAATAAGCAGGAGGAGTTGGATATCTGTGTTAAACTGCATGACTATGATATAAATGAAATTACTGAAACATGGTGGGACAGCTTCCCTGCCTGGAATGTTGTCATGGATGGCTATGTACAGTTCAGGAAAGTGGAGTGGCAGGGTCAAACAGGCCCAGCACAAATCCAGACAGGCCCTGATGTGTCTAGACATCGTCCCCCTCTCGCCATTCCTTTCATTGGGGAAACACAGGAAAAGGAATAAAGGGACAGGACCTAACGTATCCGGTAAACAAACCTCCTTTTGGACTAAGAGCACGTGTCCTGACCACTGCTTCTCCTCAACCACTCCTGGCTCACCGGAGAGGTCCCAGGTGACTGGAAGCAGGCCAATGTGATGCCCATCCACAAAAAAGGCCTGAAGCAGAAACCAGAAATTACAGACCTGTTAGCCTGGCTCTGTGCCAGGCAAGGTTATGGAATAGGTCATCTTGAGTGCAGTCGCACAGAACCTACAAGATGGTCAGGGGATCATGCCCAGCCAGCATGGATTCAGGAGGGGCAGATCCTGCCTGACCTACCTGATCTGCTTTTATGATCAGGTCACCCACCTGGTGAATGACGGGAAGGCTGTGGATGGAGTCTACCTGGACTTCAGCAAAGCCTTTGACGCTGTCTGCCACAAAAAGCTCCTGGCAAAGCTGGCAGCTTGTGGTTTGGACAGATTCACTCTGAAATGGGTCAAGAACTGGCTGGACGGCCAGGCCCAGAGAGTGGTGGTGAACAGTGACACGTTCAGTTGGTGGCCAGTCACCAGTGGTGTCCCCCAGGGATCAGTGCTGGGCCTCATCCTATTCAATATCTTTTTTGTTCATCTGAATGAAGGAATTGAGTCCATCATCAGTAAGTTTGCAGATGACACCAAGTTAGGAGCAGGTGCTGATCTGTTGGAGGGTAGAAGGGCCCTACAGAGGGACCTGGACAGGCTCAATCAATGGGTGGGCAGAGGCCAACGGGATGAGATTTAACAAGGCTAAGTGCAGGGTTCTACACTTTGGCCACAACAACCCCAAGCAGTGCTACAGGCTGGGGACAGAGTGGCTGGAGAGCAGCCAGGCACAAAGGGACGTGGGAGTGCTGGTTGATAGTAGGCTGAACATGAGCCAGCAGTGTGCCCAGGCGGCCAGAAAAGCCAATGGCATCCTGGCCTGGATCAGGAATAGTGTAGCCAGCAGGACAAGGGAGGTTATTCTTCCCCTGTACTCAGCTCTGGTCAGGCCACATCTTGAGTCCTGTGTCCAGTTCTGGGCTCCTCAATTCAAGAGAGATGTTGAGGTACTGGAATGTGTCCAGAGAAGGGCAATGAAGCTGGTGAGGGGCCTGGAACACAAACCGTATGAGGAGAGGCTGAGGGATCTGGGGGTGTTTAGCCTGGAGAAGAGCAGGCTCAGGGGTGACCTCATTGCTGTCTACAACTACTATGGGCTAAGAGTCTGGAGGGTGAAGGAGCCAAAGAAAGTTGGAAAATTTTTGAATGCCACTTCCTCTATGCCCACGATACGTGTGTTCCCTTGAGTAAAAAGTGGGGTAAATGTGACAGGAGACCTGCATGGACGAGCAAGGAGCTTCTGAAGGAAATCTCATGGAAGAAACATGCAGTTCATGGAAGAAAGGACTTGTCAGTTGGGACAACTGTAGAGTAGTTGCCAGCGCATGTAGGAAGGCAACAAGACTGAAGCCCTCATGGAACTAAAACTGGCAAAGCAAGTTAAAGAGAACAAGAAGGACTTCTTCAAATATATCAATAGGAAAAGGAAGAATAAGGAAAGTGTTGAACAAGGAGGCCACCCTGATAAGTGAGGATGCAGAGAAGGCGGAGCTGCTGAATGTCTTCTTTGATTCAGTCTTTACTCCTCAGACTGAACTCCCCTATGAATTCCAGACCCTGGTGTGATGGAGAGGTTATTAATTTATGAATATGATATTTGAAATATGAAAATTAATTTAAAAATTAATATTAAAATTATTAATAACCAATTAATCAGTATTTTGTACACAAATTCTAGTGCACAAATGTGAGATATATCCAATAACTGGTTTTGTATATACAATTTGAACCCAATTAGAATATTTACAGAATTAGTTTCAACTGAAGAACAAAGCTGCAATTCTGCTGCTTGCCCACCCGATGGTAACTCGACAAGACGCTTGGCGTCTTTAGTTGTATGCAGGGAAAGTTACAATGTGTCAGAAGCTTGAACTAGAAACGTCATGCCCCTAGGCGCAGGAGGCTTTAAACTGAATGTTAGTGGGTGTTGTATGTGAAGAGATACACACTGTGTCTTTGTACAAAATTAGTTGCTAGGCTATGCTAGCGGGCTGCTGCCTGCCTGGATTCCTCTGGAACTGGCTCCTGGGCTGGTCTGTTCTGGGGAGGGGCTCCCGGGGCTGAGGCTGTGGCCAAGCTGTTGGTGGGCCCATGGCAGGGCTTCCCTCTGGACGGTGGCAGTGGGGGCATCCTTCTCCCACCACAGCAGCAGCAGGGGAGGTTAGACATGACTTCTGCCAGTCGTTAGATCCCCTTAGCAGGTGTCAAGCTGTGGAGCAGTGAAGCAGGCAGCTCCCTTTCTCTCCCACGAACACTGGGGTTGGGCTGGATGCAGCTGGGTGCTGTTCTTGCTTTTACGAGCTGGCACATACAGTTGTGGCCCATCAGTCTGCTGCTCATAGCTGTAGCAGACGTTTGGACTTGCTGAAATTCAAGCAAGTTCTCCCCAACAACTGGGCACTTGTGATGGTTTGAAACTGTCTCTTTAATTTTTTCTTTGCAAAGTTCAAAACAGAGAAAGTGAAAGAATGTAAATAAGTCACTATTGGGTGTAAGAAAGCAAAATAACGATTGTTCTAAACACTTCCATTGGATAGATAGAAATGTTTAAGAACTATTACCCAAAACAAAGTGGGCACTCTGCACACTCTGCATTCTGCAGTGGGGGCAGTTGCTGGGCTGTCTGGCTGCTGCTTTCTTCTTCTCTTCTGGCAGAAAATAACACAGCAGTCTTACCTTTGGGGGTGCAGTCCTCTTCAAGACACAGCAGGCTCTCTTGCGATCCAGTGGGATACCTGAAGCTTCCAGCGAAGGACCCTCCTTTGCATATTTCTGGATAAACTCAGGATCGGCAGCCCTTCCCAGGTTGCTGGCCTCCCTCCGTACTGCAGAGCCCGCTAGTATGCTTGTGAGCAGACCTTGATAGAATCAATAGCAAGGAGCTTAATAGCAAAGGTTTAAGCACAAAAAACAATGAGCTTACAAAGCTCAGACAAAGAAAGAGAGCTTGGTAGCAAAGAGTGACTTGTTTACAACTTGGGGTAATACTTGTAAGTTTCTCGAGGCTGGATTTGGCCAGTGGGCAATCTTGTACATAGATAGCTTTAACCTATAGAAAGCATGAGGCTAGAATTATGCCCTTACTTGGCAGTAGCAAGAGCATCCCATGACGTCAGTGCATGTTGTATTTGCTCCTTAGGAGGCAAGCTGGGTTGTTTGTGCTGTCTGGATGGCGTCCTGGTCTTTGTTCTCCTCAGAATTATGCCCTTACTTGGCAGTAGCAAGAGCATCCCATGACGTCAGTGCATGTTGTATTTGCTCCTTAGGAGGCAAGCTGGGTTGTTTGTGCTGTCTGGATGGCGTCCTGGTCTTTGTTCTCCTCAGCTCTGTGCTGAGTACCCACTGTGAAAAGGAAGGTGGAGGGAGAATGTGTCCAAACATGTTGCGACAAGCTTTACAGTATTTGGGGCATAATTCTGGTCATATGGTGCCTTCACCACACCTGGATGAAGGAGAAGAAGACTGGTGGAGGGAAGTCTCTCCACTTAATGAAGACTGGGTTAGGAATCAGTTACATAAGTTGAATATTCACAAGTCCATGGGCTTGATGAGATGCACTCAAGAGTGTTGAGAGAGCTGGCTGATGTCACTCTACCACTCTCCATTATTTTTGCAAAATCCTGGCAGACAAGTAAGGTGCCTGAGGACTGGAGGAAAGCCAGTGTCAGTCCAATCTTCAAAAATGGCAAGAAAGAGGTTCCAGGAAACTACAGAGCACTGATCCTCACCTCCATCCCTGGAAAAATGATGGAGCAGCTCATCCTGGAGGTCATCTCTAGGCACTTAGAATAGAAGAAGATGATCAGCATGGACTTCACACAGAATCACAGAATCAATAAGGTTGGAAAGGACCTCAAGGATCATCAAAGTCCAACCTGTCACCCAAGACCTCATGACTACTAAACCATGGCACCAAGTGCCATGTCCAGTCCCCTCTTGAACACCTCCAGGGATGGTGACTCAACCACGTCCCTGGGCAGCACATTCCAATGGCTAACAACTCTCTCTGTGAAGAACTTTCTCCTCACCTCGAAACTAAACTTCCCCTGGTGCAACTTGAGACTGTGTCCTCTTGTTCTGGTGTTGGTTGCCTGGGAAAAGAGACCAAACCCCTCCTGGCTACAACCTCCCTTCAGGTAGTTGTAGACAGCAATGAGGTCTCCCCTGAGCCTCCTCTTCTCCAGGCTAAACAGTCCCAGCTCCCTCAGCCTCTCCTCATAGGACTTGTGTTCGAGGCCTCTCCCCAGCCTCGTTGCCCTTCTCTGGACACGTTGAAGCATCTCAATGTCCTTTTTAAATTATGGAGCCCAGAACTGGACACAGTATTCGAGGTGTGGCCTAACCAGTGCTGAGCACAGGGGCACAATGACTTCCCTGTTCCTGCTGGTCACATTATTCCTGATGCAGGCCAGGATGCCATTGGCTCTCTTGGCCACCTGGGCACACTGCTGGCTCATGTCCAGATTTACCAAGTGAAAATCATGCTTGACTAATCTGATAGTCTTCTGTGATGTCATAGAATCATAGAATCAATCAGGTTGGAAAAGACCTCGAAGATCATCCAGTCCAACCAATCACCCAGCCCTAAGCAATCAACTAGACCACGGCACTAAGTGCCTCATCCAGTCTTTTCTTGAATATCTCCAGGGACGGCGACTTCACCACCTCCCTGGGCAGCACATTCCAATGGGCAATCACTCTCTCTGTGAGGAACTTCCTCCTAATATCCAGCCTAGACCTCCCCTGGCACAACTTGAGACTGTGTCCTCTTGTTCTGCTGCTGGTTGCCTGGGAGAAGAGACCAACCCCCACCTGCCTGCAACCTCCCTTCAGGTAGTTGTAGACAGCATTGAGGTCACCCCTGAGCCTCCTCTTCTCCAGGCTAAACAGTCCCAGCTCCCTCAGCCTCTCCTCATACGGTTTGTGTTCTAGGCCCCCTCACCAGCTTTGTTGCCTTTCTCTGGACATGTTCTAATACCTAAACATCTCTTTTGAATTGAGGAGCCCAGAACTGGACACAGGACTCAAGGTGTGGCCTGACCAGAGCTGAGTACAGGGGAAGAATAACCTCCCTTGTCCTGCTGGCTACACTATTCCTGATCCAGGCCAGGATGCCATTGGCTCTCCTGGCCGCCTGGGCATACTGCTGGCTCATGTTCAGCCTACTATCAACCAGCACCCCCAGGTCCCTCTCTGTCTGGCTGCTCTCCAGCCACTCTGTCCCCAGCCTGTAGTGCTGCTTGGGGTTGTTGTGGCCAAAGTGTAGAACCCTGCACTTTTTAAATCTCATCCCATTGGCCTCTGCTCACCCATCCAGCCTGTCCAGGTCCCTCTGCAGGGCCCTTCTACCCTCCAACAGATCAGCACCTGCTCCTAACTTGGTGTCATCTGCAAACTTACTGATGATGGACTCAATTCCTTCACCCAGATGATCAATAAGGGTATTGAATAGGATGGGGCCCAGCACTGATCCCTCAGGGACACCACTGGTGACTGGCAGCCAACTGAATGTGGCATCATTCACCACCACTCTCTGGGCTTGGCCCTCCAGCCAGTTCTTGACCCATTTCAGAGTGAATCTGTCCAAACTACAAGCTGCCAGCTTTGCCAGGAGATTCTTGTGGCAGAGAGGCTCCAGGTAGACTCCATCCACAGCCTTCCCCGCATTCACCAGGTGGGTGACCTGATCATAAAAGCAGATCAGGTTGGTCAGGCAGGATCTGCCCCTCCTGAATCCATGCTGGCTGGGCATGATCCCCTGACCATCGGTGCGACTGCACTCAAGATGACCTATTCCATAACCTTGCCTGGCAACGAGGCCAGGCTGACAGGTCTGTAATTTCCTGGTTTCTGCTTCAGGCCCTTTTTGTGGATGGGCATCACATTGGCCAGTCTCCAGTCATGAGGAATGTCTCCAGTGAGCCAGGACTGCTGATAAATGACAGAGAGTGGCTTGGTCAGCTCATCTGCTAGCTCTCTCAGCACCCTAGGATGGATCCCATCAGGTTCCATGGACTTGTGAGGATCCAAGCGGCTCAACAGGTCCATTACTGCTTCCTTCTGGATTACAGGGGGACTATACTGGTCCTCAACTCCATCTGCCAGTTCAGGAGGCCAGTTGTCCTTAAGACAGCCTGTCCCACTACCGAAGACTGATGCAAAGAAGGTGTTAAGTACCTCTGCCTTATCCTCATCTTTTGTTACTATATTTCCCTCCACATCCAGTAAGGAGTGGAGGTTGTCCTTGCCTCTTCTTTTGCCATTAATATATTTGTAGAAATATTTTTTATTCTCCTTAACAGCAGTGGCCAGTCTAAGTTCTAAATGGGCTTTTGCTTCTGTAATTTTTTTCCTACAAGACTTAGCGACATCCTTAAACTCATCCTGGGATACCTCCCCTTTTCCAAAGGTGATACATCCTCTTTTTTTCCCTTAATTCCTTTAGAAGCTCCTTGCTCATCCAGTCCGGTTGTCTCCCTCGTCGGCTCCTCTTCCAGCACATGGGCACAGCCTGTTGCTGTGCCTTCGGGAGTTCTTTTTTTGATGTAGGTCCAGCCTTCCTGGACCCCTTTGTTTTTAAGGGCTGCTTCCCAAGGAAGTTTCCGAGTTTAGTTCCTTGAATAAACCAAAGTCTGCCCTTCGGAAGTCCATGGTGGAGGTTTTGGTGCTGCCCCTCCTGGTTTCACTGTGTGTTGAAAACTCAATTATTTTGTGGTCACTGGAACTCAGCAGCTTCCCACTACCACATCTCCCACCAGCCCTTCTCTATTTGTAAACAGCAAGTCGAGCAGGGTTGCACCCCTGGTAGGCTCACTTAACAGCTGGGATAAGAAGCTATCCTCCATACACTCCAGCAAACTTCTAGACTGCCTCTTCTCTGCAGTGTTCAATTCCCAGCAGATGTCTGGCAAGTTAAAGTCACCCACAAGAACAAGGGCAAGCAATCCTGAGGCAGCCTGCAGCTGCTTGAAGAAAATTAAATCAACCTCTTCTTCCTGGTTAGGTGGTCTATAACAGACACCAACCAGGATGTCAGCCTTGTTGGCCTTCCCCCTAATTCTTACCCATAGGGACTCAACCTGTCATAACTGAATGGGTAGATGCAGGGAGACCAGTGGATGTAGTCTACCTTGACCTTAGTAAGGCTTTTGATACTGTCTCCCATAACATCGTTCTGAGTAAGCTCAGGAAGTGTAGGATAGAAGAACAGACAGCGAGATGGATTAGGAACTGGTTACAAAATAAAGTTCAAAGAATGGTGGTCAATGGTGCCAAGTCCAGCTGGAAAGCTGTGACTAGCAGATTCCCCCAGGGACAGTGCTGGGTCCAGTCCTGTTCAACATCTTCATCAATGACATTGATGAGGGGACAGAGTGTCAGCTCAGCAAGTTTGCTGACAATACGAAACTGGGAGGCTTGGCTGATACACCTGAAGGCTGTGCAGCCATTCAGTGAGACCTGGACAGACTGGACAGCTGGGTAAGGAGGAACCTAGTGAGGTTCAACAAGGATAAATGCAGAGTCCTGCATTTGGGAAGGAATAATAAACTGCAACAGCACAGGTTAGGAGGTATATGCTAGAAAGCAGCCCTGTGGAGACCATGGGAGTCCTAGTGGGTAACAAGTTATCCATGGGTCAGCAGTGTGCCCTTGTGGCCAAGAAGGCCAATGGGATCCTGGAGTGCATTAAGAGGAGTGTGTCCAGCAGATCGAGGGAGGTTCTCTTCCCCCTCTACTCTGCCCTGGTGAGACCTCACCTGGGATATTGTGTCCAGTTTTGGGCTCCCCAGTTCAGGAGGGACAGGGATATACTTGAGAGAGTCCCACGGAAGGCTACAAGGATGGTTAAGGGACTAGAGCACGTGCCCTATGAGAGGAGGCTGAGACACCCGCCACTTTTTAGTCTGGAGAAGAGAAGACTGAGACAAATGCTTATAAATATCTGCGGGGTGGATTTAAAGAGGGAGGGGACAGGCTCTGCTCACTTGCACCCTATGATAGGACAAGGGGCAATGGATATAAACTATAACACAGGAGGTTCCACCTCAACATGAGGAGGAACTTCTTCACTGTGAGGGTCACACAGTACTGGAACAGGTTCTGTAGAGAGGTTGTGGAGTCTCCTTCTCTGGAGACTTTCAAGACCCATCTGGATGCATTCCTGTGCAACCTGCAATAGATTCTATGGTCCTGCTCTGGCAGGTGGGTTTGACTAGATGATCTCCAGAGGTCCCTTCCAACCCCTGGCATCCTGTGATCCTGTGTTATGAGGAAAGGCTGAAAGACCTGGATCTGTTTAGTCTGGAGAACACTGAAAAGGGATCTTGTTAATAGTTATAAATATCTGAAGAGGAGGTGTCAAGAAGAAGGTGCAATTCTCTTTTCAGTGGTGTCTTGTGATAGGACAAGAGACAGTGGATACAAAATAGAACACAGGAAATTCCACCTAAATATAAGGAAAAATGTCTTTACTGTGGGGGTGATGGAGTGTGAGAACAGGCTTCCCAGAGAGGTTGTGGAGTCTCCTTCTCTACAGACTTTCAAGGCCCATATGGGTGCATCCCTGTGTGACCTGCCGAAGGCAATCCTGATTTGGCAGGGGAGCTGGACTCAATGATCTTCACAGGTCTCTTTCAAACCCTTGCAGCCATTCTATGGTTCTGTAATTCTATGATTCACTCAAGGTGTAGACTGAGTACAGGGAGCCAATCACTCCCCAGGTACTACCGGCCACACTATTCCTAATTCAGGCCAGGATGCTGTTTGCCTTCTTGGCCACCTGAGCACACTGATGGCTCATGTTCAGCTGGCTGTCTAACAGCTTTTCTGCTGGGCAGTTTTCCAAACTCTCCATCCCAAGAACATACCATTGCTTGGTGTTGTGATCCAAGGGCAGGACCTGTCACTTGGCCTTGTTAAACCTTATACATTTGGCCTTGGCCCATTGATCCAACCTGTCCAGATCCCTCTGCAGAGCTTTCCTGCCTTTGAGAAAATCAGCAATGTTGTCCAGTTTGATGTCAGCTGCAAAGTTACTGAAGGTGAACTCAATCCCCTCATCCAGACCACTGACTATGGTAAATACTTCATTATGCCCAGAATTGTGCCCCAAATATTGCCAAAACATGCCCCTACATGTTTTGCTCGAACCTCCCTTCCCCCTCCTTTCTGGAGTGGGTACTCAGCCAGAGCTGAGAAAACAAAGGGCCAGGCATCAGCTAGACAGGGTAAACAACCCAACCTGCCTTGTTTGGGGCAAACAAGACACACACCAACCTTATGGGATGCTTGTGCTTCTTCCAAGTATGACCATATGCTTTGCTATTGGCTAATGATGTGCTGACCAAGCATTTGACTATTGGCTAAATTCAAGACTCGAGCAAATTATAAATATTGTCCAAATTGTAAACAACTCATTCTTTGCTCTTTTGCCATTAAGCTCTTTTACCCTCAGGAGCCAGCCATCGCCCCACCGAGTCCCCGCAAGGCTTGGCAGTGGCCAGCTTAGCAACCAGCTTAGCAAGTGAAACTGTATCTTTCACATGTTCATATGTTTAACACCAGTTTTGGTTCTGTTTAAAATCCCTGCTCTTTAGCCTGCGTGGTATTGTAACCTGTGGATCATAGTGCAGCAGGCCAGGAATGCCCAAAGTTATAATTCATGAGTAAAAATTGGTTTAAGTCTCTTTGAAAGGTCCTTTAATTGTATGTGTCTGATACCTAGCCTCACTGTTGTATTCAGCCGCCAGCTGCTTGCTGAGTCATCCCCTGGTGGGCACCCTAGTTCTTATTGAATACTCCTTAGTATTTTTCTAATTTGGTTCAAAATTGTTAAGATTTACCAGTTCACAGGACTATATCCATGACTGCACACTAGAATCTGCATAGATAGACAGAGAGACAGACAGATAGATAGATAGACTGTTAAAAGGTTAATATTTTTATATTATGAAACAATAATTAATCTTACTAATAATATTTCATAATTCATAATTCATATTTAATAACCATGACACTGATAAATATGTTAAAAAGAACTGGTGCCAAAACTGAGTCCTGAGAAACACCACTTGTGACCAGTCGCCAACTAAATCTAACTTCATTCAACACCGGTCTTTGGGATCTTCCATCCAGCCAGTTTTAAACCCAGCAAATGGTCCTCCCGTCCAAACCAGGAGGATGCTGTAGGAGACAATGTCAAAGGCTTTACTGAAGTCCAGGTAAACAAAATCCAGAGCCTTTCCTTCATCCACTAGAAGGGTCACCTTGAAACAGAAGGAAATCAGGTTCTTGCACCCATACTGACTGGGCCTGATTACCTGATTTACCTGCATGTGCTGCATGATGGCACTCAAAATGATCTGCCCAGGAAGTTCCCTGGCACCAAGGCCAGACTCACAGGTCTGTAGTTCCCCAGATGGTCCTTCCAGCCCTTCTTGAAGATGGAAATCACTTTTGCCAATCTCCAGTCAGATGATACCTCCCAGTTATTGAGGACTGCTGCTAAATGATGTAAAGTGGCTCAGTGGAACACTTCTGCCAGTTCTCTCAGTACCCTTGGGTGGATGCCATCTGGCCCCATAGACTTGTGTATGTCTCTGTGGTGCAGCAGATCTCTAACTATCTTCTCTTGGTCTACGGAGGTTTCATTCTTTTCCCCATCCTCATGTTCCAGCTCAGAGGGCTGGGTATCCAGCAAACAATTCATTCTAGTACTGAAGACTGAGAAAAAGGAGGTATTGAATACCTCAACCTTTTCCTCATTCTTTACCACTATGTTCCCTTCTTCATCCAAGAAAGTACAGACATTCTCCTTAGTCCTACTTTTGTTATGAATATATTTGATAGAATCATAGAATTGTTTCTGTTGGAAAAGACATTTAAGATCAGGTCAAATCGTTATCCAACTCTACAAAATTTGGTGCTAAACCATGTCTGTCAGCATCTTTTAAACACCTCCAGGGAAGGGGATTCAACCATCCCCCTGGAAAGCCTGTTCCAGTCTTTGAGATCCCTTTCAGCGAAGATTTTTCTTCGAATATACAATCTCTAAACATCCTCTTGTGCAACTTGAGGCCGTTTCCTCTCATTCTATCACTTATTACAAGGGAAAACTGACCAAACCTACCTGGCTTCAACCTCCTTTTAGGCAGCTGTACATAATGGTTGGTTGTTTGTCTGGACACAGTGGACCCATACTAACTGTAACTTGCTTGCCGTTACTCTAATGTTTTCTGTGCAGCCAGAGGAACCGTCAATGTCGACCTCTCAATCCTTCCTTCTAATGGTTCTTAGCGACATCTGATTCCTGGAGGGATTTGTGCTTCTGGACATATCAGTAATACAGAACTCTGGTTGGAAAAGACTTGTGCTTGCTTTCACTCACAGAACAAACTGTTCCTGAGAAAAAGCAACAGCTTGCTAGGCTATCATTGACTGAGGAACTTGTAAGAATCTCCCCTCTGAACTGTTTTGCTTGCTGATGCTTCTGAGCCAGTAATTTTTACCGCAGTGATCTAATTTACAGTTCACAGTGGACTGTGAACATCACCTTTTATTCTGTGCAGTCAGAGGAAGAGTTTTTGGAGATATTTCTTCCAGACTCCTCAAGTCCATTGGTCTCTGGTCACCAGAATGAGCAGGGGAATGATGAGTAAATGCCTAGGACTTACATGGTTAACTTCCCACTCAAATTCTGGGTGAGCCTTTTCTAGGATTTCTTCGAGTTCCTCAATCCCATGCTGACCTGGCTTAACAAAGTTCTGTATGGGGTCCACCGGTGGGAGGTGATTTTGACACAGGGAACTGTCATACTAAATCTGCACCACTGTGGCCAGGAATAGGAACCCTTGAACTGGGAACTGCAAGCTCAGTGGCACTGCAATGACATTTGTGCACCAGCTCATCAAGGTTGCCACAGACTGGTGCAGTGAGAAGATCTTGTGGTAGATGGAGCTCCTGGACTCCCATGCTACCGAGAAGCAGGAGGCAAGCCCCACAGATACCACTGACCCAACAACAAGGGTACCTTCTTGCCTCATCTTCAGCTTGGTATCTACCAGGATCCTCAGATCCTTTTCTGCAAAGCTGATTTTCACCTGAGCAGCCTTCAGCATTTATTGGTGCCTGGAATTGTTCCTCCTCAGGTACAGGACTTGGCACTTCCCTCTGTTGAACTTCCTGGGATTCTTCTAGCCTGTTGAAGTCCTTCTGGGTAGTAGTACAATCCTTCAGTGATATCAGCCAGCCCTCCCAGTTTTTGCTAATAACCTGAGAGGTTTCAGGCTACATAGTTATGTTTGCATGTGGTGGGCTCAGATGTTTCCACTGCTACTTTTTCCATTTAATCACGCATTCCTTGCTGGCAGAAGAAATACTGTAAGGACGTGATTGGCTTCAGCTCACTTCTACTGTTTATTTTTTTACCTTATATTGAGTATGCAAGTACCTTTCAGAGTGTTAATCCACTTTTTATACAGAAAACTGCCTTCCCCTTCTCTGCTTTCCTAAACAGAGACACAGATAAATTAGTGACAAACTTGGATAGTTTAATTTTTACTTCATGGAAATCCTTGTTTTTCTAACTGGCTTAAATTTAAGCCTTTGCAGTAACACATTGTGACAACTGGCATTCAACTCTGTGACAACAGAGATCAGTGGTCTGTGGCACCATAAGGATATTAGACAGGAATCATATGTCAGCATCTCTACATCAGATTATTTTTTCCTGAAAAAAAAAAAAAGAAAAAAATGAGCCCAGGAGTTGAGGCTTTATGACAACAACAAAAACAAAGAAAGAAAAAAATGAAAGTCACACAAGCTAAATGTCATTTCAAAGGGCAAAACCACTCCATGTATCTTTAATGACTATGAATATGGATAGACCCTGCTTAACTTGCTCTGTATATTAAGATAGACATACCAGCTGTTGATTATCACCTCCAGGCTCTTCATCTTCTTTTGTCAGCATTTGTACATTTTATGTCTCTAGAAAATAGAGAGGACAAAATTTAGTCACTCGATTTACATTTTTTCCACAGATTCTGGGATGTTGAAAACCAGTTAACTTTGATCTCATTCTGCTTCAGTTCAAATACACTACAGTCTTTCTTCTTTAACTTCTTGGGAAGCCCAGGGCAAGGTGTATTGGTCTTATTTATCTTAATTTATGTTGTAATTCCATGCGGAAATATCAGAAACATTAAGTAATTGCCTAGGATTGACAACAATTTTGACAGAGAATACAAAACAGTGACCAGAATTTCATTATTCTTTTTACTACTAGAAATTGCTTAGAATTGTACTGACAACCCAATTTATCTCACAGAACGGTGCGTGCTGCACACAGTCTGCATGGTTGGACCAAATCCACTTGAAATAATACATTACTCTGTTGTAGTGGTAACCAACAACAATGCACCAAATTCCCACAGAAGCAGTGAAGGAAGGAAGGAACATAACTGCTAAATGAAAGTAAATTAACCTTTTAATCTTGAATGCACTTGCTGATAATTGTATTATATGTATGCTGTAGTTATTGCACAGCAAGGAGTTGCTCACTCAGGTGGAATAATGGGCAAGGAGGAGTATTTTTCTAATGACTTTTCCCTCCCCTCCTCTTCATGCATATTTTGTGCTTTTCTCTCAGAGGTTTTCATGTACAGACACAATTTCAGGTCCCACAAATTTTCATTTTCATGTTTAACTTTGCAGATACTGGTCAGTTGTTTTTGTGTCTCCTCACAAGCACAGGATTTAACATGTGCACAGGATGCCACTACACACAACATGGCAACAAATGTGCACCTCACTGTCAGCTCAGAGTTGAAGCAGCATATCCAAAAAAGGTAATACGCCCATATGTACAGGAGCTGTGTTTCGGAATGTGACTTTTGATCTTGATTTCACTGGAGTCAGAATCCAGAGCCCTAAGTATACTTGATCTTACATGGATCTTCCTGTAGCTGTTGATCATAGAAGTACGCAATACATTGGAACATTGATCCAGGCTGCCAGCTCACGAGAGCTAGAAGAGAACTTGTTCTCACCAATAGAGAAGGGCTGGTGACCAATGTGAGGCTCTGGGATAACCTTGTCTGCAGTGGCCATGATGCAGTAGATTTTAAGATCCTCAGGGCAACTAGGAGGGCATATCCCAAGCTTACAACCCTGGATTTCAGGCATGCAGACTTTGATCACTTCAGAGATCTGTTGACCAAAGTACCATAGGACAAAGCCCTAGAGGGAAGAGGAGCCCAGGACAGCTTATCAGTATTCAAGGATCACCTTCTCTGTGCCCAGGATCAAAGTATCCCCACAAAGAGGAAAGCAGGAAAGAATGCTAGGACACCTGCCTGGATGAACAAGGAGTTCTTGGACACACTGTCACACAAAAGGAAACTCTACAAGGAGTGGAAGAAAGGACAGCTAGAATGGGGGGCATATAAGGAAGCTGCCGGAGCAGAAAGAGACCTGGTTAGAAAAACTCAGTTAGAATTAAATATAGCCAGAGATCAAGGGGAACAGTAACAATTTCTATAGGTATATTAATGGTAAAAAGAAGACAAGGAAAGGTGTGGGCCCCCTCAGAAACAGGGGAGCTGGTGACAGGTGACATGGAAAAGGCTGAGGTTCTCAATGACTTCTTTACCTCAGTCTTCACTGGCAAGGGCTCCAGCCACACTCCTGGAATCACGGAAGATAATGGCAGGGTCTGGAAGAAGGAACTGCCCATTATGAGTGAAGACCAAGTTTGTGACCATCTAAAGAACCTGAAAGTGTTCAAGTCCATGGGACCTGATGAGACACAACCCACGGGTGCTGAGGGAACTGGTAGATGAAGTTGCTAAACCACTCTGTATTATACTCCAAAAGTTGTGGCAGGCCAGGCAGCTCCGCACTTACTGGAAAAGGGAAAACATAACTCTCATTTTCAAAAAGGGAAAGAAGGATGACCCAGGGAATTATAGGCCAGTCAGTCCCACCTCTGTGCCCAGTAAGATCACGGAGCAGATCCTTCTGGAGGCAATGCTGAGAAGGAAGAATAGTGAAGAGGTGATTTGGTACAATCAACATGACTTCACAAAAGGCAAGTCCTGCCTGACAAACCTGGTGGCCTTCTATGACAAGGTCACAACATTAATAGGTGAAGGCTGAGCAACTGGTATCATTTACCTGGACCTCAGCAAAGCTTTCAACACTGTCCCACACCACATCCTGGTCTCCAAACTGTTGCAGTCTGTGTTTGATGGATGGACCATTCAGTGGATAAAGAACTGGCTTGATGGTCACACCCAAAGTGTGGCTATCAATGGCTCCATGTCCCAGTGGAGGCCAGTGACAAGTGGAGTCCCTCAGGGATCAGTCCTGGGACCACTCTTGTTCAACATCTTTGTCGGTGCCATGGACAGTGGCATTGAGTGCACCCTCAGCAAGTTTGCTGATGACACCAAGCTGTGTGGTGCAGCAGACACACTGGAGGGAAGGGATGGCATCCAGAGGGACCTTGACAGGCTGGAGAGGTGGGCACAAGCCAACCTCAGGAGGTTCAACAAGACCAAATGCAAGGTCCTGCATCTGGGTCAAAGCAATCCCAAGCACAAATCCAGGCTGGGCAGTGACTGGCTGGAAAGCAGCCCTGAGGAGAGGGACTTGGGGGTGCTGGTGGACGAGAAGCTCAACATTAACTGTCAATGTGCACTTGCAGCCCAGAAAGCCAACCAGATCCTGGGCTGCATCTGGAGAAGCATAGCCAGCCCGTTGAGGGAGGTGATTCTCCCCCTCTGCTCAGCTCTGGTGAGACCCCACCTGGAGTACTGCATCCAGTTCTGGAGCCCCCACTACAACAAGGTGCTGGACGTGCTGAAACGTGTCCAGAGAAAGGCCACAAGGATGATCAAAGGGCTGGAGCAGCTCTCTTATGAGGACAGACTGAAAGAGTTGGGGCTGTTCAGTCTGGAGAGACCTCGTTGTGGCCTTTCAGTATCTGAAGGGAGCCTACAAGAAAGCTGAGGAGGGACTTTTTAGGCTATCAGGTAGTGATAGGACTAGGGGGAATGGAGCAAAACTAAAAATAGGTAGATTCAGAATGGATGTTAGGAAGAAGCTTTACACCATGAGGGTGGTGAGACGCTAGAACAGGTTGCCCAGGGACGTGGTAGAAGCCTCCTCCCTGAGGTGTTTAAGGCCAGGCTGGATGTGTCTCTGGGCAGCCTGATTTGGTGTGAGGTGTCCTTGCCCATGGTGGAGGGGTTGGAACTAGATGATCCTTGAGGTCCTTTCCAACCCTAATGATTCTATGATTCCAACTCTACCTTTTGTAAGGAAGAGCTCCCAGATAAAAGTAAAGCAATAAGAAAACATTAAAGCAAATATCTCTGCCTTTTACAGTTTTAAGAAGTGACTGAGAAATGACAGGTGTAAGGAAAGGCTGCAGACAATCTGTGGAACATCGACTGAAACACCATTTCAGGCAATAGACCCAGTATAGGGGCTCACAATCTGTGGCAAACACTGGTCAGATTGGAAACTGATATATGGCTCCCAGTCCTTCAAATACTTACTTCAGATATTTAAACAAAACCAAGCAATTCTTTTTCCCTAGAGGAACTTCTGGTGACAACTTGCAACAGCAGTTAATCCAGCTATTTTGTACTATATCAAGCAGACCTTTAAACGTGACCCTGAGCACATGGGCTATTAGGCAATAATCACCTGTACATGTGAAGAAAGATGTGATGAAGGTAGGTAGAAATAAGAAACAACAGTGTTAACAGTTCTTGAGCCATATTTCAAGTACAAAACTCCTTAACATTAGAGAAAGCAGATGAATGACAGGCTGTGGTGTCCAATTCCAAATATCATGGCTGAGGTTAAAGATCCTAACTGAGTTCCTTCCAGCTGTTGTTCATGTTGCTTAGCACACTGAATCTTTTTGCAGTCTGTGATTATCATTAACTCTTAGACCAATTGCATCAAGAGCAAACCTGCAATCTTCTTCTCTTCCTCTGCATGCTTTTTTCATTCTGTGCCTATTTTGGTCCACTCCTTTTAGATTTTGGCTCACATTTGACTGACTATTCACCAGGTTGGCTGCCAGCATCCATACGCAACTCCATGTTTGAGCTTTCTCCATAAAATTATGAAGCAACTGCCTTAACCTTGTCACTACAGCAATTCCCATCATCAGTCTTCTCTCTTCAGCCATCTGGCCTCAGGTATATCACCATCAAGCTCTGCAGAGAGGTGAGCAACAGCATTACTACCCCCAAAGTGCTGTATCACTCATTCAACTCAGCTTACTATGACAGACCTATAAACCCTTAAACTAAAGAAACTCAATGCAGACAAGGGCAAGGGTGATGTGCTCCTGAAGCTCAGGGAGGAATTAATGTAGGGTGCGAGTGATCTCAGCTATTCTAAAGAAAGCTGACTATCTCAACACAAAGCGGATCACTAGAGGGTGGATTTTCTTTTAAAGACACAGCTATCAACAGTTGAGTAGGTCAGCTACTGGTGGTGTGGAGATGTAAATATTTCTCTCTGAGAATGTCTCCTAGAGTTAGCTAGCCCAGCATGGGGGGAGTGAATAAGTATGAAGAGCCAACATAAAGAGTGAAAACTAAGTAATGAGAAAAATAAATGTGAAGACAGCAATGAATTTGAGGTGCCTTCTACACCTGTGTTCACTCCCAGTGAATGGAAATGCCCAACATGGTGATGATGAGCAGATTATAGGGACAAATAGTGGGAATCAGTGATCTTGTGATTGAACTATGCATTGCAATTGTGTTTTCTTAGTGTAACTTACATTTCTGCTGTGTTTTCTGCATATTTTGTATTACCCTGCTAACCAGAAATCCCATGTAACATTAAATATCTTCAGCGAAGTAAATCTGATATTCAACTTTACACCTTCATGAATGGAATATCTATAAGAAGCTGGTTAGATAGCATTGGGCTTTGACATTTATCTACATTTGTCTACCAGACAATCCTCCAGCAGCTTCACTGTAACTTTTTTTCTAATAGAACAGAGCTACCTGCTGTTTCTAAGGCTCATAAATTTCCCTTCTTCCATTATGAAAAAGGGCTATATTTAAGTTTGTCAGTGTCACAGAGTCACAGGACACAAATTAAGAGTGAATGGGAGATCACCTGGAAAGGTTTGACAAAGAACTGACTGCTTTCTCCTTCTACAAACCTTAAGTATTTCTCTATCAAAAATTTCTTAAACCATA
Source organism: Indicator indicator (assembly GCF_027791375.1). Taxonomy (NCBI): domain Eukaryota; kingdom Metazoa; phylum Chordata; class Aves; order Piciformes; family Indicatoridae; genus Indicator; species Indicator indicator. The sequence continues at coordinate 333,492 of NC_072053.1, read as the reverse complement.
CACGACAGGTACACACTCATAGTCACAAAACAGTGTAGAGTTATCAAACATAGAGTGCCTTTATTATAATTAACAGCACATATTTATATATTTTCTATACTACTGTGGCCACTTCTAATTGGTTAACAAGTTGTTTCTAACACTCTTATTGGTTATTACTATATCCTTATGGTAGTAGCTATTCTTACTAATTTTTTCACAGGATGATTCAAACCTTTTATCTCACAGTTTCCCAGGAACTCTTCATCCTTGCAAACCACCTGCACCTCTCTCCTCCCCCCCCCCCCCTCCCCCCCCAACTTCACTGATACACAGTAATCCGCCCAAGGTCAAGTTCTTCTTTCCCAAGCAAGGAGTCTGCGGACCCTCCGTACCCCGCAATTCCCCCTCTCTGTAACTCTGCCGAAAATGCTGCATTGGCTGCTCGCTGCAGGGCCCTTTGCAGCAGGTTAGCCAGACAAGGCAACATTAACAGCATCACCATCATAATCACCAAAATCAACAACCCTGTCTTAATGATCGAGAAGAGCCATGTAGATACTGAATCCAATTGTTCCAACCCTTGGCCACATATTCTAATGTCAAATTTTATTCTTTTCAAACCCTTCCCACCCAAAACCATGAAAGCTTTATAATCCCCCATGTGTCTTATTGAAGTCTATCAAAAAGCTCATGTAAAATGATCATTTCAGGTTCAGTGGCTCAATTTTCTCAGTGATGTCCTTCCACCCATTCACCAGCATGCCCACTAGGCAGGTGCTGAAGGGTGTCGATACAGAGAGGCACAGCCTGTCTTGTCCTGTGGCCTTGGCAAGCGTGACCCACACATTTTGCTGTGGCTACTTTGGGATCTGCAAGGCCATTGCTGCAGTCAGCATCCAAAGGATGATGAAAGTACCGGTCAAACCCATCTTGCTGGGACCCGATGTGGTCCAAAACCTGTTGAGACACAAGCATATCCTCCACCCCAGGTTATTAATTCACAGGGATCAGACCATTGACCTGTTTATAGATCCCGAACTTTTACTTTGAAACCTGATGCACTGCACTGGTGGTGGTCAAAGAATTGAAATGATGTATCATTGGTGTTTCCTGGGAATCATCAGAGAGCTGCAAAAAAATTTAAAACATACATAGCTTTGTTTAACCAGGCCTCTGGAGAATCCCCTGCCATTCCCCCTCTTTGTTTTTGCAAGAGTCGCTTCAGTGTGCCTTGGGGAATGGGGAATACTGAAAACATGAGTGATAGCCCACAATTGCAAGAACGAATTAACTTTACCAGACAGGTAGGCTGGGCCATTGTCTGTTCCTGGGTAACCATTGTTTAACTGTAACATTCTGGTGAGTAAAATCCATGTAAACATATTCCCTAATTACATAACATTAATGCATTGAGACATTCAGTCCCAAATGAGAGGTTTCCTCAGGGGACACTTGTGTGATCAGCTTCCGATCTTAGGTAAACAGGCACTGTGACCAGTCTTAGTGGTCAGCTGATTGTCAGTTTCACAGGCACTGCTGTTTGCCCCATCCTTTGAGTCTTGTGCTGGGCTTTGCCATGCTGGCATCAGAAAAACCTATAGGTGGGAAAAGATGAATCCCTTTTCTAGACTTTACATTTCCCTAGGGTAAACCTCTGTATCAAAAAGAAAAAAAAAATTTGTCGCTTTTCATATTCTTATAATCCTTATCTTAAAATCTTTATAAACACAAAAACCAAAACAACATTGTATAACGTTCCTAAAATAAACTCCTAAGTCCTGCTAATATCAAAAAAAGTCCTAAAAACTTAAAAACTACGTAACAATTAAACCATCAAAGTAATGTGCAAGAAAACAAACAAAAAAGATGGTATATTATATAAAGCACGCTTTTCAAAATGAAAACTTATTTACCATATACATAGAGAGCTCTTTTTGAAATTGCTGGCACACTCAGAAAAAAGAGGTTTGAACCAGAAAAAAGAAAAAAAAAACAACAAAAAACCTTAACCTATAAACTCATAAACAGCTTATTCCATTACCCAGTAGCACTTATTATACTTATTGATTAGGGAACATACTTTAACACAATCACTAAAGACTTACAAGCAATCATTATTATCTATAGCACTTAACATACCTTATTACAAGTACTAGATTTGTGTTATGAGTACTTAGTAATCATTATGCTTATTGTGAAAACACAGCAATTACAAACATTAAAATAATAAATTTCCCAAGTCCCTTACAATCAGAAATAATGGTAAAAACAATATAAATATCAAGCTCACATTCTCAAAACAGTGAGATACCCTTCTTAACAAAACTTAGCACTGTTTCTTTAAAATCATAACACAGGTTTCTGCAGACCATAAAAAGCTGCAAACAAGGGAGTGAGATAAGGAGGGAGAAGGAAGGGGGGCAGGGGGGAGAAGGTGGTGGTTGGCAAACGGCAGTAGAGAAGGCATTTTTTTTCCTCGTGGTTAACAAGCTGTTGTCTTCAGAAATGTGCAGATTTTCAAGTTTTGAAATGAAGGTTCTGACTGCATGAATACTGCCTTCAGCTCCAAAGTTGCTTTTTCACTAGTTTCTTGTTGATGAAAAAACTATGACATTTCTTTAAAGAATCAAGGGCTGATAACTGCCACTTTTTCTGATTTTTACTGTCCCATATTTCCAGATCCAAAACATTTTTGTCCCTTAACATGCAAGGCATCTAGGACAGTAGCTAATGCAGCCATCTCAGCTAATTTCTTCCAATTAGTGACAATTGGCCCTAACATGCCCTTCTTTCCCACAATTAAAACACTTCATTGGGTCTTTTGACCTCAGGGTGGTCATGAGTGCGGTCATCTTAAAGTCAGTAGTGCCCATTTTAGAGCAAGCGGCATCCGTATCAACTACAGATGGCTCACCCAGCAGTGCCTCAATAATTTTCTGATAATCCTCATTTGCATTATCTTTTGCTAGCTGTCAGCACCGGATTTGTCTAAGGCCTTCATCGTCTACCTACCTCTCAATAGCAGCAGGGATCTTTTCTACAAACTGCAAGAATGGCTCCCAGAGACCCTGTTTAATCACTGTGTACGAGGGCACTGAGATTCAATCTCCATTGTTTTCTGAATTGCAGTCATCCCTATTGTTTGACCAAGTATTGAGGAGTGCCAATGGGCTTGTGTATTTGGTTTAGAAAACACAGCTCCCGTCCCCATGAGCACATCCAACCCCACCGCCAACAAAGGATCACCCTGGGCTCTCTGCATATTCTGAATTGCGGCTTTCTCAGCTAGCTTTTTCTGATGAGACTCAAATACCGAGAACTGAACAGGCTGAAAAATCACTTGTGTGATGTGGTTGATATCAAATGGGCACAACAAATCTGTATCTATAACACGTAAAAGCTGCATCGTCTTGCTCAAATTCACACTGTACTTTGCCACCATGGATCACAAATCCTGCACAACTTTCCAGCCCAAAATTTGATGGTTATCCTGCTGACCAGTCCCTGGAGCCGCTTTTTCTACAGGGAAAGCCATGGGCTCACACTCCCTAGAGTCATCAGAAACACTCATAAGGGAATGTGTCTGCACTGGAGTGGTGATCATATGTGGCACTTCCAGCTTTTCCACTAAATCCCAATCACCCTCTGCAGCAGCTTTCTGACGAAGCAGCTGCCAAAATCTCTCTGGTGATGGAGGTGTCAGTTACACCACAGGGAGGTAAAGTCCATGAAGTAGACGCAGCAGGAAGTCAACATCCGACTCCCCCGACAGTCTTTTGTGACCATGCAACCTGGGGTCCCTTCTCGCTTTCTTCCTCACTATCAGATGACAAGGGAGGAAGCTACTGCTGTGTCTGCAGATCATTAAGCTTATTATGTTCCTCTTTTATCAAGTGTTCCTTCAAATGAGATCATTTGAAGATTGATAGACCAATGGCAACTGAGCAAAGTCTTAGGGAGTTTACCACTTCATAGAGATCTTAAGCTGCTCATTAGGAAAAGGATATTTCTGCTCACCAGTGCCCTTTTCTTCCAGCGCTGATGGAGTGGCTGGGCCTCTGGGAGTGGGGAGGGCAGAAGGTGCCAACTTTTCCTCTAACGCTTTAGTTATCTCACCCACACCCAACTCAATGCTCTTTTCTTTTAGCTCCATTTTCAGTTCCTCCTCCTTTTTATCTTGCTCTGGCTTGGTGTCTTTTAGCGTTCCATTAAGTATTTGCCAGGTAGTAGCCATATCTACAACTTCTTTATCTCCTTTCATTAGGACATCCCATAAATGACTATCCAGCTTCTGCCATGCAGCAACACTAAAGGCAGTGCTGCAAAAGGGCTCAAATCCTTGCTGCTTACCCCATAAAATCAGCCTCCTTAGATCATAGTCACTAACTTTTACACCTCTACGCATCAGGAGCATTTTCCAAGTTCCAAGGACTAAATCCTCTTCCTTTGTTAAATTCTGTCCCATTATACTCCTGGTGGCTCAACTTAATAGGTGTCTAAGTACAGGTCCGGACCAATGCAGATTCCCCTCTGCTCTCAGCTTCACCAGGCTCCACCACACCCGCAGTTCGCAGCAGGTTATCCAAAGGCACATTGGAGGTCACCAGATGTCACTTTCGTGGTGGACTTAGTGCGACACGTACACACTTATAGTCACACAACCGGGTAGAGTATCAAACATAGAGTGCCTTTATTATAATTAACAGCATACATTTATATGTTTTCTATACTACTGTGGCCACTTCTAATTGGTTAACAAGTTGTTTTTAACACTCTTATTGGTTATTACTATATCACTATGGTAGTAGCTATTCTTGCTAACTTTCGCACAGGGTGATTCAAACCTTTTCTCTCTCAGTTTCCCAGGCATTCTTCGTCCTTGCAAACCACCTGCATCTCTGGGGCCTCCCATATCTTCACTGATACACAGTAATCTGCCCAAAGCCAAGTTCTTCTTTCCCAAGCAAGTTTGCGGACCCACCGCAGTCCCCCACAGATGACATAGTCCATCTTTTATTAGCTGCTCAGATTCTGTTCCTCTATTATTTCTTGTTTTGTGACTTCCCTACCTTATTGTAAAATATGTCCAAGGAACCCTGTGGGTTTTAGAGTTGTTCAAGAGAATCCGATCTATAAACAATACAGCCATGCAAAGGACACACTGGACCATAATACTTTGTCTGTGATTTGGCCCATAATACTTTGTCTGTGATTTGGCCTAAAGGTTGCTTGTTCTGGTTTCTGAAGGGTCATTTTGTAATGTGATGGTTCTTCGTCCTAAAAGATTAAACTTGTCAGAAGCTCAGTGAACAAAGACAGAGCCATTACAGACCTTAAGATGAAACCAGTCATGAGTGCTGTATGTGTGTGCAGAAAACTAATTTTTGTAAGTGATTAATTACTTGCCTTGTCTAGTCTTAAAGAAAAATTCACCTGCTGAGAACAATTGCTGTAATTGAACTGGTAGCCTGCTATGTAAAATTTATTCCAAAGTGTGGCTGTAATAAAGTTATATAGAAAGGAAAATGTCAATATTGTCAGAAATTCTTTACACTACTAATTTAAATACTTTCTGTTATTGGAAGAATTCCTCTGGTCTATTTTTCAGTCCCACAGATACAAAGAATGCTATCAAGGAAATTACAACTAATATTTTCAACTTGTGCAAAAAAAAAGTCAAGCAAAACCTCAGAAGTAGTTACATTTGATCTGCATTTCCAGTGCAAATGGTCGACTTCAAGGCTAGAGAATGGAGAAAGAGAGGACTTCTATAGTGAACAAAAAGCCATTATGGAACTGGACAAATTAATTCTATTTCTCTCCCAAATGATTATTCTTGTACTCAAAGTATTACTGAAGTTTCAGGCCAAAACTTCAAGTGATCTTCCTCCAGGCAGCTGTCTTTAACCATTAATAAGTGCATCAGTCTGCCTTAACAAGAATTGGAAAGAATGGTAAGTAGAAAATCTGCACATCCATAGTAAAACTTACTGAAATAAAACAGATTTTTCCAGAAGACATAGAAAACAAGTGGGGGTTTTATTGGTCAGTTAAAGGCCAACAGGTTCTGAGGGATTGTTTGGCTGCTACCCAAGTGGAAGATACTGTACTGTGAGCACTTTCAAGGAGATGTTCTTGATTTTCAGTCTTATTACTGAAAAAAGAAATCAAATAAAAATTGAAATAAATTAAATTCAGACATTGCTTCACCCTCCATTAAACAGCAATGACACACTCTACTCTTCTTATTTATACAAATATTGAAACACTGACAGCATTGGTTTGGATAAAAATTAAAAGGAAAACCAGGATTACCAGTCACCTCATCAAGATGAGAGCAGTTAAAGTTGGCAGAGCACTGCCAAATGTTGTGTTGCTCTGCATTTAAATCTTTTACTATCACATTGATTTATTATATTCAGAATAAAAACAAGAAAATGCAAGGTAAACACTGTCATTACCCTGAGGTGTACTACCATGAATATAAATTTACTTCAATTCCGTAAATTTGTTCAAAACAAAAAACAAACAAACAAACCAAACTAACCAACCAACCAAAGAAAACCAACACCAAGCCAAACCCTGTAAGAAAAGCAAAAGCCAGCTGGCTTGGGTATCCTTTATTAGATCATGTCAAAAACTCAGACATACAAAGCTGACAGTTCTTTCCTGGTTAATTGTAAAATTAATATTATATTACACATTCTGTAGAAGATGAGTGCCTGATTACATTACTAATGTGCTGTTATGTGCTCATTGTCTTGTTCATTGTTCATTATCTGGGATCTTGCTTCTGCAGGAGCAGCAGTTCAGGACTATGAGATTGTGAACTGTCTTGCATATATTTTTGCATAGCCTGTGCAAGAGGGTAAAAAAAGCTTCAGGTTTTTTTACATGCAGGTACCCACGAGAGTTCTGCAGACTCATACTTGGTGTTCTTATAAGGCCCATGGTTCAGATGGCAGGAAAAGGAAGAGTGGTCTTTGTGGACCAACTAATGAGTACCATACTTTGAACTCTGTCAGTATGTAGAAAGTATCATCAAGTATACAGGGAGAAGAGGTATAAAGGGTGGAAACACCAAGGATCTCTATGAACGTAAATATGTCTCAAGTCATGCCACACAGACAGGTATCACAGTATCACAATATCACAGTATATCAGAGGCTGGAAGAGACCTCAAGAGATCATCAGGTCCAACCCCTATGCCAAAGCAGGATCACTTAGGGTAGTCCTCACAGGAATGCATCCAAGTGGGTTTTGAAAGTCTCCAGAGAAGGAGACTCCACAACTCCCCTGGGCAGCCTGTTCCAGGGCTCTGTCACCCTCACTGCAAAATTTCTCCTCATTTTGAGGTGAAATCTTCTCTGCTCAAGTTTGAACCCATTGTTCCTTGACCTATCAATTTGAACCACCAAAAAGAGCCTGGCCCCCCTCCTCTTGACACCCACCCCTCAGATATTTATAGACATTGATCAGATCCCCTCTCAGTCTTATCTTCTTAAGACTAAATAGCCCCAGGGATCTCCATCTCTCTTCATAGGGGAGATGCTCAAGTACCCTAATCATCCTCGTGGCTCTCCATTGGATTCTCTCCAGCAGCTGTTGACAAGAGGTGATGACCTCTCTTCCATAGCTGAGTGAGGGGAAAATGTAACTTCAGAAGTCCTGGGAAGATAAAAAAAAATGTGCAGGGAGTGATAGGAGGGGGTCAGAAAGAGCATCCTGAGGTTTTGGCTCACCTGGTCTCACAAAATCAGAAGGCCAGACTTTGGCTGATCTGAAGAGAGTTCACTGTAGTTGATGTGATTGCTGTATCAGTCCATGAGATTTCTTCAATTATAATGCTTCTACCTTCTCCCATGCATTGACTTGAACTGTACTTCCTAAACAAAATTTTATTAAAATGACAGGTTTCAAAGTTGCTTTAAAAAGACCTTTACAGACATCACTGTCTCCAGGGTAATTCCCCAAAACTTGTGTGAAATCAAAGAGGAGTTATTCCCCTCACAAGCATTTCTAACAGATAATTTTTTTAATTAAAAAAAATGATCCAAAGCTTACTTAACCTTAGAACAACAAAAGGCTTCTCTTATCCTCATTATTTTCCCACACAGATATACCAGCTTACTAAAAGAACAGACAGGAGAACAGAAAATAGAGCCAAGAGAGCAGGCACCTCTGTCTCTTTATACCTGCAAAGCACTGCAGAACACTAATTCACTATTTTGCCACTCAAAGTGTATTATAGTTCATAGTTTGCCCTATGTGATGAAAATAATGAATCTGTTTCATAATTTCTTGAACATGACATCATTAGATTTGTGTGTCTTTACATCCTTGTTACAATCAAATGTCTGGCATCTGTTTTTGTTTAATTGTTAAGTGTCACCAACAGCATATAAAACACAGTTGGCTGCCATAACTGACTATGTGAAACAGTTGGTTGGGATCTGGAAGCCATTGTCCATACTATTTGTGCTGCAATCTACAGGTCCTGGTCAGGAGCCAACATCAAGCAGAAATTGCGACTAATGGCTCATACTTCCCCTTTCTGTTATTCAGTTTCCCTTCCCCATGCTCTCTCAGGGCAGAGCTCCCAATGTGAAAGCATCAAAGGGGTTTTATGACTCCTTAACTCTTGCCTTGTTGTTCTAAATGACTACATAAAAACATAACCTATGTCCTTTTTTCCTATTGTGTTTCCAAAGATAAGTTGCTTTTTCGTTGCTTAAAGTAAATATGATTATGAGGGTCAATTTGAACTGAAGACAAGCAAACTTTCATTCCTTGTTATTCCTGTTTCCTTAGGATAGACAATACACACCAACAAACTAGCAAACCAAGCATTTTTCCTTCTCAATTTCATGCAGGAAGTTCTTTCTCAGTTTCATGCAGGAGGACCAAGTTTGTGTTTAAAGGGAGGCATCTGCTGATGACACCAAGCAGAAGGCTTCTCTGTATGGTGTTTTGTACAAACCTGCATGGATTTTTCAGGGGACAGTTTGGAAAGGAAGAAAGGAGGATCTGGAAAACTATGGATCTGTCAGGCTCACCTTGGTACCAAGGAAGGTCATGGAGCAAATAATCTCAAACACCATTACAGGCCATATGGAGAACAACCAGAAGATCAAGCCCAGTCAGCATGGGTTTATGAAGGGCAGGTCCTGCCTGACCACCCTGACCTCCTTCTATGACAGGATGACCTGACTGTTGGATGAGGGAAAGGTTGTGGATATCATCTACCTAGACTTTCAAAAAGCCTTTGACACTGTTTCCAACAGAATTCTTGTGGACAAACTAGCTGCTCATGGCTTGGATGATGTGATGAAGAGGTTATTAATTTATGAATTATGAAATATGAATGATGAAAATGAGTGTTTATTAATTATTAAAATTATTAATAACCTGTTCAACTCTACTTTTATATAGATCCTAGCACACAGTGGTGAAAATACATCCCATAACTGGTTTGGTATGTACAATTTGACCCAATACTTGGAAAGATATACTGTGTCTTTGCTTGTAGCGAAGTAAGTTGCTTGGGTTATGTGGGCTGCTCACTGTCTGCCTCGGGGCTGGCTGGGGGCTGGCTGCCGGGGGGGGGAGGGGGCTTTCCTCTGGATGGTGACATTCTTTCTCCTCCCAGCTCTGTGGAAGGGGTGAGGAGGTCTGCTGATAAGCAGCTTCCCTTGGCGGGGTGGTCCCATGGTGCAACCGCGGCAGCCAGGGACTGGCAGGGCCGGTGCAGCTCCCTGAACACGGTCGGCCCAGCAGGGCCGGTCCTGGCAATTGGTCCTGTGAGGAAGGGCCAGGTTCTTTGGGGTCAGCTCCCGCAGGATCGGCCCGCAGGATGGGGCAGGGTGGTGGTTCCCAGTAGGCGGAGTCGGACATCTCTGATCCCAGCAACGCCGGGCTTCAGGGAAGGGGCGCAGCTATGCAGTGCAGCGGTTCTTCTTAGTTCAGCTTTAGACTAGCTGACAATGCCGAATCCCATCAGCAACTCCTTCCTGTTTAAGGTTACAATGCAGTCACTTGCTTGAACTCAAAGGAAGTAACGGGACTCTCTTTCCTGCCTATGCGAGCCAATACACATGAGGTCGTGGCTGCTGATCTGCTGCTTATAGCTGTAGCAGATATTGGGCTGCTGCCGGGCTTGGGCTAGTCCCTCTCCCTCTGGGCTAAAGCTTACCCTGGGGAGTCCAGTCCTCATTAAGACATGGCAGGCTCTTCTTCTGGTCCACTGGAACTGGGCTTTCGATGCTGACTTTCGTAGCTTCAGCGAAGAGATCTTCTTTGCTTGTTCCTCCGGCAAACTGAGTCACAATGGCCTGCCCGGGATGCTGGCTTCTCCATGTTGCAGAAGCCACTAGTATGCTTGCATATAGGTGTGAGAAGACTTACAGGCAATGGCTTAAGTGCCGCGAGCTTCCAAAGCGCAAGCGTGCAAAGCTCTGGAGAGCAAAAGGAGAGAGCAACTTGGTTACAAGTGGGGTGTTGCTTATAAGTTTCTTGAGGCTGGAATTGGCCAGTGGGCACATTTATCAACAACCTGCATTAGCCTACAGAAAGTGTGAAGCTTGAATTATGCCCTTAAGAGGAAGGAGCATGAGCATGCCACGTGAAGGGTGCACATAGTTTTTTACCCCTTACAAGGCAGGTTGGGGTTGTTTTGCCATCTGGCTCATGCCTGGGCCTTTGTCCCCCACTCTGGAAAGGAGGTTGAAAGAAGGAATTTACCCAAACAAGTTTTCCGGTATCTGGGGGCATAATTCTGGGTATATGGTGCCTTCACCACAGACGAGCACACACTCTGCTGGATAAAGCACTGGCTGGGTGAACAGGCCCAAAGAGTGGTAGTCAATGGAGTTAAATCCAGCTGGCAGATGGTCACAAGTGGTGTTCCTCAGGGCTCAGTGTTGGGACCACTTCTGTTTAACTTCTTTATTGATGACCTTGATGAAGACATAGAGTGTGTCATCACACAGAGTTTGCAGATGACACCAAGTTAGGTGGGAGTGTTGATCTGCATGAGGGTAGGGAGCCTCTACAGAGGGACTTGGATAGATTGGATCAATGGCCAACATTAATGGGATGAGCTTCAACAAGGCCAAATGCCAGGTCCTGCACTTGGGTCACAACAACCCCAAGCAATGCTACAGGCTTGAGGAAGTGTGGCTGGAAAGCTGTCTGGCAGAAAGGGACCTGGGGGTTCTAATTGACAAACAACTGAATGTGAGCATGCAGTGTGCCCAGGTGACCAAGAATGCCAATAGCATCCTGGCTTGTATCAGAAATACTGTGTCCAGTAGGAGTAGGGAGGTGATCATCCCCTTGTACTCAACTCTGGTGAAGCCACAACTTGAGCATTGTGTCCAGATTTGGACACCTCAGTACAGGAGAGATCTGGAGGTGCTGGAGCAAGTGCTGAAGAGGGCAACGAACCTGGTGAAGGGCCTGGAGAATAAATCTTATGAGGAATGACTGAAAGAGCTGGGGCTGTTTAGTTTGAAAAAGAGGAGGCTGAGGGGAGACCTCATTGCTGTCTATAACTACCTGAAAGGAAAGAGAGGCTAGTGCTGTTGTGTCAGTGTGAGAGCTGAAATCTCCCCCACCAACAATAACCAGGCTAGCTCAGTCTAGAAAGCAAATGAAAGCTGTATTTACAAGCAGCTCTACAATCTATGATGAAATGTAATGGATATGTACAAATATACAAAATTCACAATATTTACAAATATATATAATCAACAGAAAAGCACAACCAAGCTCCCTTTGCTTCCCCTGAGGGGACCTCCCAAGGGGCCTCCCCCCCAGACTCCCTTGGCAGAAGGAAGAGAGTTAAAAAGCACAGAGGCTGTTAACATAGCTTGCCAAGATCAGTGTGTTATCTTCAGCCAGAAGAGAAGAAGAAGAAGCAGCCAGACAGCCCAGCAAGGAAGCCAAGAGCTCAGACCCTGACTGCCCCTACTTTGTTTTGAGTAGTGGTTCTTAAACATTTCCATCTATCCAATGGAAGTGTTTAGAACAATCATTATTTTGCTTTCTTACACCCAATAGTGATTTATTTACATTCTTTAGCTTTCTCTGCTTAAACTTTGAGAAGAAAAATTAAAAAGACAGTTTTAAAACATCACAGCTGGTCTCTTCTCCCAGGTAATTAGTGATGGAACAAGAGGGAATGGCCTCAAGTTATGACTGGGTAGGTTTAGACTGGACATTAGGAAACAAATTTTTACAGAAAGAGTGGTCAGGCATTGGAATGTGCTGCCCAGGGAGGTGGTTGAGTCACCAACCCTGGATGTATTTAGAGGTCATATGGATGTGGTGCCTCGGGATATGGTTTACAGGTAAACTTTGTAGAGTAGGGTTATTGGTTGGATTTGGTGATCCTGGGGGTCTTTTCCAACATGAATGTTTCTGTGATTCTGTGATTCTGAGCTGCTAGCTGCATTCTCATCCAGTACCCACTGGGAAATGCTCCTTCAAAGGAGCAGAAGTAGTTGTAGCTGTATTATTTACAATGGTCTTTTGTATGTTATGCAAATACTTCTTATCAAAGTATGATGAGAAGGAAACAGCATACTTCAAACATAAAGAAAAGGACTAGGTTACAGATCCATCAGCCTTGCCTCCATCCACGGAAAGGTGAGCAAGTCATTTTGGAGGCCATCTCTAACCACATGAAAGAAAATAAGGTTATCAAGAGCAGCCAGTGTGGATTCACTAAGGGTAAATAATGCTTGACTAATCTGATAACCTTCTATGACCAAATGGACCAGATAGGAGAGGTTGTTCCCTTCCCCTGAACAGTTCCTTGCATTAACTGTTTGGTTTTGGACTATAAAGAGCTACTGGGAAGAGCAGAACAATAGCTCTTATCTGTGTGAGAAAACTGTCCCCATACTTTATTCATTGTACTACACTGCCCTTTTTTGTGCCTTCTGTTCAAGATAATTAGAGCAACATACCATTTTGGGCAGCAAATTCAAAAGCTTCATCTGCATTCTCCAGATGACAAATCACTTTTACAAAAGCATACCCTGAAAATACTACTTTGCTCTCTCCACTAGGTCTGTAATTCCTTTGAAACCTGTTCAGGGTATTCGATTACCTACTTTGCCTCATTTTGAAAGGTGACATAGAATCATGAAAATCAGCTGGTTCAAATATCTGACTTATCTGTACATACCTCACCAGTACCACAGATGCTAAAATAATAATTGAACTAAATAGATATGTTGTCTGTAATTTGCAGTTCTGACTCAGCACAACAGACTTGCCCATTTGCTTTTTAAAGCTATGTGTCAATAAAATGTCATCAGCAAAAGAGAAGACATAGGATTGGTTGTGATATCTCTGAGAATAACAGTATAAGTAGCTATTATTGTGGTGTATAGCATGTTGCTAGAGTGATCTAGCCTTTCAGGTCTTAAACATTTGCCTTTACTTTGTTATTGGAAAGAGAAAAACATTGCCACTAATATTAGAAATTAACATCTGCCTTTTCTGGAACCAGAGGAGTATACTACACATGATTCTTAAGATGTATCAGCAAGACAAGCAATTCCTAATTACATTGCTATGGAAATAGATGAGTTGCAAAACTCCAAAATAATTATTTTCTCTAAGGAAATATAAAATATTCTGAAATTAGTGTGTAATAAAATGTATATTGTTATATATTTTATAATTTAATGTCTTGGGCAGTGGTATCTTCAAACAGTGCTGTAACTTATTTACACAGTATATTTGCAGGTTCTATTCAGTTGTGGATATTACATTCCACGTGTGAAGACAGTTAAATGATTTAAACACAGATCTAGAATTCCCAATATAGTGATTCAAATTGGAAATAAAGGTGTTGTGATCTGTGGTTTTTACTCACGACTTGCTCCTCTGTCTGGTATCTTCCCAGATGCTGTGGCTATAATTCAAGCAGTCCTTGGCTCTGAGAGGGCTAGTGGGGGGCTCCCTCTTGTGTGCTCTGTTGCCCGGCTGTATCCTCTTCTGGGATTTAATTCTCTTGGAGCTTTTCCCCTTTCTGTTTTGGTCCAGCTGCAAGGCCTGGGTGTAGTTGTTGCCTGGTAGTGTAAGCCCTTCAGCTGCTACTCGGGCAGCGTTTGGCTCTTATTGCTGTCTGGGTGAGAACAAGGCAAGTTGCCTGATTTCTTGGCTTGTTTAAATACTGTCCCAAGACAATTAATGCCCTGTGATAACACAGAACCCTGATAACTGGACCTATAGGATATGGCATATCCAAACATGCACGGGGTACACACAGTTCACAGCTGTATTACAAAGTTAATTACACGTGGCAGGTGTTTATCTGGCCCCCAGAAGTGTCCAGGTTTGCACATTCAGAGGTGCTTAGCCCATTGCTTGGGCTAGGGTATGTTCAGGGGTTTGACCCTTCAGGACATAGTGGTGCACAAATATACAGAAATCATGTATTTCATTTCATGTGGGCAAGTCATTCAGTGCAGAGTACTGTACACCAAGAAAGTCAAGTATCTGTGGAATTAATTTTGACACTGAGTAAATGTGATATGTATTTAAAAAGGAATGGGAAAATGGGTTAACCAAATGCACTTTGCTTCAAGACTTTCACTTGCAAAAGCTTTAGATAATTAAATTTCAGGGTGAGAGGCACCCTTACACTGATGCTTAACCACATTGTTATCAGGGGTGATGTTCAGAGGCCCCTTGCATGCTTACCATTCTGTGGTTCTGTGATTTTAAAAAAGAGAATATCAAGAAACTGAAAGTCTTTTATACCAATACAGCCTATTTTATCTGCCCTAGGGTCAGAGCAGAAGTGAAATGAGCTTCATGTGCATATTTGTTGCCATCCTTATCCACAGTTTTCTTCATTGTTCCAATAATATTCAAACATATATTTAACAATGATAAGTAACCAGAAATGACACAAAAGTCTGCCACATAACGTGGGGCAGGGGAGGGCAGGGAATCTTTTTTTTACAATAAAAAGTCTGAGATGGAAAAAATATCCCCAAACCTCACAAAGATTGTTTTAGTGGAAAGTGCATGGAAATTGATGCCAGCCCCATGTAAAGAGAAGGAAATATATGAGGCTCAAGGATTTTTGTTTTCCTTGAAAAGGAAGGCTTAATAATGCGCAGACTGAGAACAGCAGCTCTTCTCAGCAAATGACAAAGCCCCCCAGCCAGCAGGTAAATAGAATTAGATAGGGACTGAAGACACCCTCATAAACTGTGACTGAAAAACACTTGGGGAGTTTATCGGCTTTCCAGTTAAGTCTTTTGTTCTTTTTCCATCCCACAGTAATCTTCTTTTTGAAAGATAATCCTTGTTGTCCACAGAGTGAGTCACAGCTACAATAATGAGGGAGATACAGTCCTAAAACCTCAATGCAACTTGATAATATCAGGCTGTCTGAAAAAAATAAATGCCAGAGCACCTGAGTAAGGATTTCTGACATTGAGGCTTATGTGTGCAAGCATATAAGGTAGAGCTCCATGGTCCACAGAAGGGACAAATGACTGTGGACCTGCACCCTCTCAACAGATGGTCCTGCAACATTTCTAGGTGCAGCACTGTAAACAACACACTGCAAGTGATGCAGAACTGGAGTGGGACCCCCATGAAAAGTTGCCTGAAATTGTCCCCATTACTGCCTTGGAGGCTGTACTGCCACCCAGCTGGCTGGACACACTGAATCATGAGTTGTTACTCTACTGTGAGCTGTGTTCAGCAATTTCATAAAGCTTTTATAACCAAAGGAAGAGGGAGTTGTTCAAGCCCAGGCAACACTGGACAGCATCTGAGCTACTATCTCACCTTGGCACTACCTCCTTTTAATTGCATTTAACAATGCAAAATACGCCGTGAAGGCAACAATCACAGCAGCTACACTGATTTTTCATTGGTAGAAATGACAAAATATTGTTAGCCAGCCATCTTTCTCTAGGGCAGATCTGCTGAAACTCAGAAAAACACAGATTTTTGCAGGTGTGCCTCTTCTAGAACAAAACATGTGACTCATAATCAAGATTCCATCAGATTAACTGACTTGCTTTCCACTATCAAACCATCCATATTCAACCATATTGAAATGAATGAACAAGTCTCTTCACTCTACCTTCCAGGATAGATGTTGAATGAGAAGGAAGAAACAAATACATTTTAGGCAGAAAAGGAGAGAGAGAAAAATTCTGTTTCTTTTGGACTAACTTTCAGGAATGCATTTAGAAATTAAGAAAAACATTTATTTTCATTTGCACTATCATTGAAATAAAGCATGGACCCCAAACACGCTAATAGCTTTCTCCCTCTCTGAAACTGTTCCCTAACCCCCAATGGAATCTTTTGGGTTCTTTTCTTCTTGAACTTGCTTTAGCTTGGTTGGTGGTGGGTGAGCAGGAGATTCCTAACATTTTTTTATGTTTCACCCTCTTTTCCCACAAGAAAGGTAAGTCACATCTGCTTTAGAATTCCTGTCATACTAAGAGACCACTTTGCAAACATAATCTTGGGGGTGGGGGGGGGGGGGAGGGAGACAGGATCTGAGCACCTTTTACTTAACAGACCTCAACCTATCTGCTGTCAGCATTTAATGCTGAAAATCTTCAGCAGACTATACAATAACTTCCTTGTTATTTATTTGCTTTAAGAAGAATTTGCTTTGAGAAGTACTCCCTATCCCTGTAGTTTCAGGAAATTTCCTACTATTCCCTTCATGTAAATTATTCTTTCTTTGTGTAATTTTCTGTCAAGGGTGGGCCTACAGGTGCAAAGCTGAGGCACTGTTTTGAATGACTATCCAGAAACATGTGAAAACAAAAATAAAGTGAATTAGTATTCCTTGGCTTTTTCTTCCTCATTTACAAGTACCAATAAAACAGTGTTTGTCAAGCCAATCAGTTTGAAGAAGAAACAACCCAAAATTATTTTTTCAGTGCCAAATTTTATTCTGTTCTTCTGAGCAGACACTAAAAATTCTAGCAAATCTGCAAGACCCAGTGGGAATTTCATCCTAAATCATGATTGTATCTCTGTGTTCCAAACAAATAAAATTGTTTCAGGTGGATTTATGATTATTGAACAATATTATTGAAAGAGCCAGTAAAAGCTCTGGCTTCAGCGATCATTAAATCTTGGAAAACAACTTTATAAAGCAACACTCTACATTTCCTATTAATAGAAAATCAAGAGCTGACCAATTTGAGGGACTTTACTGAAATTATATATGAAGTAGATACAATATCCCAAAAGAGCAGAATAAAAACTGCTTGATGAAAGAAGAAACTAATATAATATTGCTGAATGAGACTGTATGTCTGACAGGACTGTATATAACAGTGATTAGTGGAGCCCCAGAATTCAGCATTAGAGGGATCTGTTAGGTTGTAGCATTTATAGAAATCACATTGAGTTCTAATAAGAACTAAGGAAGAAAGAATTGTTTTTTTATATTTTTTTTCTTTTAACACATTTAAAAATAGAAGATAAAGAAAAACAGCCATTTTAATTCAGTAAAAGAAAATCTGCCAGCAAGATGGATAATGGACAGCTGGTCAAATGTTCGTCAAATATTCTGTCAAGCCTTCGACACTGTCCCGCACCACATCCTGGTCTCCAAACTGGTGAACCATGGGTTTGATGGGTGGACCACAAGATGGATAAAGAACTGGCTTGATGGTTGCACCCAAAGAGTGGCTGTCAATGAGTCCATGTCCCAGTAGAGGCCAGTGACAAGCAGAGTCCCTCAGGGATCAGTCCTGGAACCAGTCTTGGTCAACATCTTTGTTGGTGCCATGGACAGTGGCATTGAGTGCACCCTCAGCAAGTTTGCTGATGACACCAAGCTGTGTGGTGCAGCAGACAGGCTGGAGGGAAGGGATGGCATCCAGAGGGACCTTGACAGGCTGGAGAGGTGGGCACAAGCCAACCTCATGAGGTTCAACAAGACCAAGTGCAGGGTCCTGCATCTGGGTTGAGGCAATCCCAAGCACAAATCCAGGCTGGGCAGTGACTGGCTGGAAAGCAGCCCTGAGGAGAGGGACTTGGGTGTGCTGGTGGACAAGAAGCTCAACATGAGCTGTCAATGTGCACTTGCAGCCCACAAAGCCAACCAGATCCTGGGCTGCATCAAGAGAAGTGTGGCCAGCAGGTCAAGGGAGGTGATTCTCCCCCTCTACTCAGCTCTGGTGAGACCCCACCTGGAGTACTGCGTCCAGTTCTGGAGCCCCTATTACAAGAGGGATCTGGACATGCTGGAAGGTGTCCAGAGAAGGGCCACCAGGATGATCAGAGGGCTGGAGCACCTCTCCTATGGAGACAGATTGAAAGAGTTGGGGCTGTTCAGTCTGGAGAAGAGAAGGCTCCGAGGTGACCTTCTTGTGGCTTTCCAATAGCTTAAGGGGGGCCTACAAGAAAGCTGGGGAGGGACTTTTTGAGCTATCAGGTAGTGATAGGACTAGGGGGAATAGAATGAAGCTGGAAGTGGGGAGATTCAGGCTGGACGTGAGGAAGAAGTTCTTCAGCATGAGAGTGGCAAGAGCCTGGAATGGGTTGTCCAGGGAGGTGGTTGAGGCCCCATCCCTGGAGGTGTTTGCAGCCAGGCTGGATGAGGCTCTGGGCAGCCTGATGTAGTGTGAGGTGTCCCTGCCCACAGCAGGGGGGTTGGAACTAGATGATCCTTGTGGTCCCCTCCAACCCTGACTGATTCTATGAATGCACATTGAAAAAACACGAAACAGAGTGGATCCTCAGTCACAATTAATTCTTCAGAACCAACCCTGCTGTGTTGATTAAAGCACTAGAAATGTGCAGTCTCTGTATGTGAGGTATAAAAGAGAGCAGCATGTCACCTGGAACATGCTTCCAATATTTTTGAATCCTGAGCATAAGCAAGCCTTTCAACTAATCTTATTTATTTTCAGTATCAGACTTATTCTCTCTTGCTGATTTGAAAGGAAAGCCATTTCAAAGCCAGGCTCACTGTATGCCAAGAAAGACAACTTTAGGTTCAATTCTACTGGAGCTAAAATCTAACGCTTGTGCTGAACGTATATGCACAGTATTCTGGGTAGAAAGCAAGGAGGACAGTAGTAGCATGTGGAGGTGGGAAGTGAAACATCACTGAACTATGGGCAACATGGATAAGATAAATTAGATGGTATTTAGAGCTACTTGTCTTCTGTTAGTAATTGTGGAGCCAGAGGAAATTGTTCCCCTGGGCCTGTTGTTGCTAGTAGTGCTACCTTGTGAATTTTCCTGGCAGGCATAAGATGGCTATTAAAATGTAAGCAATTATGCTTCTTGAGCTGATGGAAACATTTGAATGAAGTTTTATTCTTAGTTAATGCTGGAAAATTGGGAAAACAATGAATAAACAAGGCTGGAAAACAGATTCCCCACACACACACACTTTTTGCATAAGGCTTTGAAGATCTTACTTATATGGCTCCATCCTGAGTTTCAAAATCATTGAATTGCAGGATGAAATGACAGTAAGCAGGTAGAAAGAGCAATTGCAGCACTGATTGTAGCGGGTTGTGTTTTGAAACCTTTCTAGAACATCCATGTCTAAAGTGTGCTGTGGAGCTTGGTGCTGATGCAATTGCTAATCAGTGCAAGTGTCACAATCAAAGAATAGGCTTAGGAGAGATATTGTCTCAATTGCTGAAAATGTAACTGTGTGGGTCTTCTCCAAAGAGCCTCTAAAGAAATCATGCTAGTAAAAGTCAGGTTATCAACTGTGGTGTGCCTGTGAATGCTCACAGGATGTGTCTTATAGGTGCATTCAGTGCTTGTACTTCACAGTTACTCCTGTTGCTGTTGTTTGGCGTCTATCCTCCGTTTTGAACAATGTCAATCCTCTCAGCATTTGCTCCTAGCAGGGGTGCTCCACCCCTCAGATCACTTATGTGATCTTCCGCTGGAGTCATTCTCAAGGCTTATGTCTTTCTTTTGCTGGGGACCCAACAGTTGTATGCAGTACCACAGGTGGTGTCTCACAAGAGGTCAAGAGAGGGACATAATCAACTTCTTTAACCAGCTAGCCGTACTTCTAATTATACAATTGTCTTTCTGTGCTGCAAGCATTCTGTCTCTGCATGGCAAAGGACTGGGAACATGCACTGACTTCCCAATGGCTTTAGAAACCTGCTTTCAAACTGATTAGCTGACATAAACTTCTAAGATAAATAGGAGAAAATAATAATAATAATAATAATAATAATAATAATAATAATAATAATAATAATAATAATAATAATGGAGATGCCTAGGAGAGATAAAGAGAAGAAAAAATATCTGGAAGTGCTACCTATGGCAGAGCCTAATGACACATCCCTGAATCACAGATTGCCTCTCCAATTATGATTGTACCTCTGCAGAATATCAAGGACAGATTTGTTCAGTGTTAATTTTAAACAAACATGAGTGAGACAGTTTAAAGAAACAAATGATAATTTTTCAAGTGCAAGCACATTTTAGAGGTAGGTAGGGTAGTTTTGATGTTCTGCTAAGCCTCCATATCTGAAGGATTTCAAATTGTCATTCTCTGTACACATCATAGGAGCATTTCAGAAATATCGACAGGTATTTACTCACTATCTTCTAGATGCTGACAGTCTCTCAAACTTGTTTTCCTTGTCTTGCTTCCTAGGCTCTTTTCGAGAAGAGCTTTTGGCCATGTCAGAGGCTCAGAAAGATGCACAAGGCTTTTGACAAAGCTATTCTTTGGTTGCCATGCAATTGGTGTGAGTGAATAATTCTCCACTTCAATAACTCCAAGTAAGGTTGCTCTAATCCCAGATACCATCATGAAGATATCTGAATGAATCTATTAATGTTCAGCTTTGTGTGTTCTTTCATTTTCAACTCTACATTCAGATCACAAGTGTAAGAAAACCTGTGCCTGTATCATTTGCACAAGGGCAACTGTGCCTCTCAGGGAAGTAATCAGACTGTCATCTGTGGGGGACTGCGGTGGGTCCGCAAACTCCTTGCTTGGGAAAGAAGAACTTGGCCTTGGGCAGATTACTCTGTGTCAGTAAAGACAGGGGAGGCCTCAGAGGTGCAGGTGGTTTGCAAGGATGAAGAGTGCCTGGGAAACTGTGAGATAAAACGTTTGAATCATTCCATGTGAAAATTAGCAAGAATAGCTACTACCATAGTGATATAGTAATAACCAATAAGAGTGTTAAAAACAACTTGTTAACCAATTAGAAGTGGCCACAGTAGTATAGAAAATATATAAATGTGTGCTGTTAATAACAAAGTGCTCTGTGTTTGATACTCGGTTTCGTGACTACAAGTGTGTACGTGTCACGCTAAGACTGCCACGATAGCGACAATTATATACCCCAGAGTACAGCACTTTTGAACAGCGCTACTTACAGAAGGAAATACCTTGAGCTGCTTTTTTCTGTACTCCTCTGAGGTCATACAGATTGAACTAACAACGAACTGATCTTAAAGTAAGTCTAAGGTAAAAGTCTTAGAGTCCATTTTTCCAATTTATTAATCCTTAACACACACTACATTTTGTCAAGAACAGAAGTCTCACCAATTCTTTTTGGATGGCTGCCGTTACTAAGCACTGCAATATCACTATTAGCAATGATGAAGAAAAGGGCTAAATGGAGAAAGACCAGGCAGTAACAGAGTTTCAAAAAAACTTCTTTAGAAAATTTTGTCTTCATTATATTTCTTCAATTGTTCTAAAGAAATTAAAACATAACACATTCTTTAATGCTAACCATGGAATCTCATTGCTGAGATTTCTTTTCTCCTACTCCTAGGAGAGAAAGCAGTGAGCTCAGAATCTCAGGCAATTGCAGAAACCATCTACTTTGTCTTTTGCCATCTTTTGCCATCATGTTTCTTGTTTGAGTAATCTGGAGCATTTTCTACTCAAATACTAGTAAGGGATGATAATATTTTAGTGTAATATTTAGGCCTTTAAATGTGTCACAGAGTCATAGAATAATTCAGATTGGAAGAGACTTCTGGTCCTTTCTACTCCACAATCCTCCTGAAAGCCTGTTCACATTCAAAATTATGTCAGTTTTCTCAGGGCCTCATCCAGTTTTGAAACTCCCTAAAGGGAAAGACTTCAATGATATTCTGGGTGTCTGCAAACTTAAACTCATATGAAAATTTTTTCTTTTTATGTACAATCAGAATTTCTCTTACTGTTATTTCTGGACAGTACCTTTTGTGCTCTTAACAGTTGACTCCTGTCTGGCTCCATCACCTTAATAACAGGTTGCTGAAGGCAGCTCCACGCTGTCCTTTTCCATGTTAAACAAGGCCAGTACCTCTCCTCATATGTCTTGTGTTCCAGTCTTCTTGTTACTGCTGACCCCTGCAGCTTACAATTCGCAGTTCATTCTTGCAAGCCTTCCTTGGCCTTAAGCTCTGCATTCATGTCATGTTGAGGAGTTCTTAATTACATTAGTACATGCTTGAAGTTAGATGAAGCAATTGCCAACCTGAGCAATGGCAACATGGTTCGGATATATATCACACTTGTTGCTCCCACCTGAGGGAAGATGACTAAAGTGGTGGGCAAATCAATTCTCACAAAAAAAGGTCGTCAAAGAGCCATGAAGATTGCCACGGAGAAGCACAACAGCCCAGAGGATACTGATGCTGTCCTGTGCTGTGATCGTTTGCACAAATTTCACAGTCTTCATACTAGCTAATATGAGGCTATGGATTCATCTGTAACTGGTGTTGATGACACAGGGCCATTTTATTTATTGCTGAACAGCGTTTACACAGCATCCAGGCCTTTCCTGCTTCTCATCCACAAGCAGGCTGAAGGTGCACAAGATGAGGAGGCGCATTTGGGACATCTGGTCCCAGTTGTCCAAAGGAGTATTTCATATCTGGCAACATCATTTTCAGCAGTTAATCGAGGGGTAAGCTTGCAGCAGGGGGTGTAGCACTGCTCAAGGTCTGGTTAGTCATCAGTTGGTTGGTGGTGAGAAGTTTCCATTTGCATCACTTGTCTTTCTTTGTGTTTACTTCTCTCTCTTTGGTATTTTTTTTCTTTCAAACATTATTAGAATTATTATTTTTTTTTTCAATTATTACACTGCTTTTATCTTAACCTAAAAGTTTTCTCTCCCCCACTATAGAGGGGAGTTGGCAAGTGGCTGTAGGAGGCTTAGCTGCCTGCTGGGGCTAAATGCCAAAAGATGCAATCCTTTGATCTGCGCATGTTGCAGGAAGAACAGCCTCTCTTCAAATTATTACACACCCTGGATTTGCAGCAGGAAAGAAAGAAGACAGAGAGAGGAAAGGGGGTTATTTCCAAAATACGAAAGGACATTTGGTTCTTTCCAGTGATACTTGGGAATTGGATAAACCAACTTGAGCAGTGTCAGAAAATTGTGTTATGAGAGCAATTCACTGATAAATTAAAAATCAGTCACGTTTATCAATTTAAATTCAGACAGGCACTGGGCGTCTAGAAAATGGACATTAGTTTTAATCCAATATTTAACAATGAAGATTTGATGAACTAAATTAGAAACTCATAACTAATACGATGGTCTTTCCTTTCTGGAAAGGAACCTCTCAATGTTTTTTTTAAAGATATTAACACATAAAAGCTTACCAAAAAACCCCAAAACAAACCAAACCATTACCAGACAAACCCAAACAAATAAACAAACCTTCAAACAATAATATTGGGGAGATTTCACCTAACTAAACATATTTAAATTAAGTTAAATCATTTCCACACAAAGGAAGGAACTCTCAGGAAGGAAAGTATAGGTGGTTTTCCAAAATTAAAACTTTGTTTTAAAAAAACCCAATAATGAAAGAGTCCCTGCCAGCTTTATTTAGTTTTGTTTTGGTTGTTTTTATGCTTTTGTGGAGCTGCAAAGGGTTGCCTATAGAAAATATTTATTAGCTTGATATTTTCACTAAATTCAATCATCATTCTAAACGAACTGCCACAATTGCAGTACACCACTGGTGTTGTTTTTATAAAATGTTAGTCAAACTGAGAAGTTTAACATTGTACTGTCGTTGCAGTTGTCCCTGTAGAGCTTTAGGACATTATTAAAGCTGAAAATCTTAGAAAACTTTCATTGTCTTCTTAATGAAATAATGGAAATTTAACTCACTTTTGTAAGAGAAAATTAGCAATATTCACAATTCTTCTGTATTATTCAAAATGATTCTGTAATATTTTACATACAGATAAAGGAGATTTTTCAAAGATTTGTTTTTAAAATATTATCCCAAAACAACACAATCAGCCAAACAATGTAAACCAAAATGAATAACTGTGTCAAAATGTCATCCAACCTTCACCTAGAAAGGAAAAAGAGGGGTCTGTTCTCTTGTGAAAGGGAGATAAAGTCATCAAAAAAAACAGAAATGTTTGTTTTGAATTCCTTGTACAAACAGATGGACAAAATTGTAACAACGTAAATAGTCCAACTTTTTGGAAAAAAAAATTCATTGTAAGATTGATTTTTAATTAAAAATACTTTTTTTTTAAGTTTATTTTTAATAGTTTTGTCTGAATTGCACACATAAATGAAGAGAGAGAAGGAAAAAACAATGTGGTGGTATCTTCACTTCCAGTTCTCTGTGCTGCCTTCAAAGGACCCAGTAACATTGATTAGCATGAGGCAGTTCCACCAAAGTCTATAGCATTATCTCTAGCAATGACAGAAGAAGAAAGGAGAGCAATTTTCAAAAGCATATTTGTCATCCAAAAATATTTCTCTTAGTTACTAATACTTCAAGAATGAGGTATTCTGTTACTCCCATTCCTTGTTCTTCCACAAGAATATTAACTCTTCTGTGTCAAACTAGTTCACATCAAAGCAATCAAGTTTCTGTTTATTGATAAACAAGCCCAAGGCTTTTATTTATTTTGATTTCAGACATAAGCACTGAGAAAATGTAAAATTAACCCCCTCTAAGGACCTCATATAGTAAAGTGGACAAATTATACTAGGTAAAAGTACGTTCTTTCTGGTTCTAAGCAATTTTCCATAACGTGTCAATTTTTAAATTATTTTCTTTTATCTTTAATTGTTAAAGTGAGAATATGTGGTACTCAAATTTCTATCTCTCAAATCTCCATTACTCTGCTGGTAGAACTACAAAATTACTTAGACTTTCAAATTCTATTGGATTTCCATCTGTTATGTTTGACTTCTACATTTCTCTTGGAGAGAAAATAGAGGACAGAGAGATAGATCCAAAAGTTTTGAAGGGGTGCAATGCTTTATGAACTGCCCTAGTTAATAAAGCCCTTATTTTTCAAGCTGAGTTTCCACATATATTTGTAGGAGCATTTTGCTTTAGCAAACTTTTTTCTTGGTATATTTGTCCTGCTTAACAGTACTACAGTAAGCAGTAAGCTCCTTACTATAGCAAGCTCTCTTCATGCACTGTGTTATTTATTGCAAAACACAAATTCCTCCTACTGAAAGGAGTTTTCTGAGATTTCCTCTGCAACTAATGGCAATTCTGAGTTCCTGAAGAGCCTTAAAAACATCTATTTCTCTCTACTGACTACCCTGGCTTTCTAAACAATAATAATTTAAAAATTTCTTCTTTGAGGCTGAAGATAGGGGATGAGAATTTCAGAACTGCTTTTACATCTTGGAGTCCAGTCAAATCTCCAGAGGCTGTGTTCAATCTTTCTTTGTTAAAAAAGTGCTGCACTTGTAACAAGGAGGTTCAGACTTTTCTCAAAACAGTGGGATTCACATCTCTGTTTCTCAAGCCTTTTATTGATCCGCACTGTCACCTAAGTACTCTGAGATCCCTGCTTTAATTACTGCTTTAGTATATTGTGATTTTGAAACATATATCCTCCCAAAAAGTCTGCACAAAGGCTTCTCTTCCTTATTATGAGAGTTTCAAGCACAGTGGATACTTATTTTCTGAAGCAGCAGAAAACATTTCTATTTTGTCTCCATCTGCTCAGTTTCAGCAGGAGTATCAAGTCTTCCTCAGGGAAGAAATCAGAGAGCTTTTAAGATGATCTTTGAAACATTCTTCTTGTAACATACATCTGTCTTCCATGAATGATTTTGAAAGCTATCTCCCAAAAGGAAACTTTCTCCAAATAAAAAACCTGGCAAGACCCAGATACAATCAAGTGATAAGACATAGTCTGTACTTCTGTAAATGTATTTTTCCTCCTAACACCTCTGAAAACTTCTATACTTTGGTGATTCTCAACTATTTGTTCTCCAGAATCTATAAGCAAAAGACAGGACATTTCCTTTTATCCTCTTGAAAGAAGTCATAGCAATGTGCTGTTGATCACATGTTCTTTTGTCCTTACATAATGCAGACACTAAAAATGTAGACACGGAAAACTCAGGGATTTTGTGGAAGGAGACAGAAGATACAAAACCTGTTTAATGCATTCAGTTCTCTTGCAAAAATATGTAAGTTTTCAAAATACATGCAGCTATAGCCACTAAACTAAGGCCATTACTAACACCTAACTCCCCTGAATCTTCTGAATCTTCTCTTCATACTTTAAGTCCAGGTTCGGCCTTATAGAGAATTAATGAGAGCAAAGATACACTTAGCTTACCAACCAAAAAAAAAAAAAAAAAAAAAAAAAAGGGCAAGTCAGTTGCACTTCAGAGTCTGCTTCAGCCACAAGAACCTAGAGTGCTAGAAACTTACATCATATGCCAATGAAGAGACCACAAAATCATAGAATCATAGAATGGTAGGTATTAGGGGAATAGAACTCCCCTGCCAAAGGAGTATCACCTAGGGCAGGTCACACCGGAATGCATCTATACAACTCTTGACCATCTCTAGAGAAGAAGACTCCTCAACCTAGTAAATTACAATTTCAAATGGTAAATGGTAGAAGCAGTAGCTCTGAAAGGGACATGAAATTGCCTAAGATGAGCACAAAAGTTGTCAGAGTATCAAAAACTTTTGAGTGCCAGACAATGCTCTTGCCTCCTATCTATGTCTCCTGTGCAGGTGTTCACAGAAGAACAAGACAGAATCAAAGATCAGCTTCAGTGCAGGTAAGGCTGTGCTGAGCAAGGGATCTGCAGCTAAAAGAGCCATCAAAAAAGCTCTTTTTAGGGATTTTTGAAGATGGGAAAAACAGCTTTACTGTGCCAGAGGCTGGCAGCTTGTGGGTGGGCTGCTGACCTAGAGTGGGCAGAATCAGCACCTCCCAGTAAATCTAAACGAGGCATTAACACACCAAACAGCTATTTGCTGCAGAGATCAGCATCGCCCACCACGTGGGTGGAACTGGTACCACCCATCCTTGATCAGACAATAAGTCTCTGGGAGGGCAGCAGAGGGCAAGCAAACAGTGATTGTGGGAGCCCTTGGGGGTGCTGCATCTGTTTGCAGCTCATTGGGATCTGTGACTCCTCCATATACTGAGCAAGGTCAATCAACAAGCAAGGTGAGTCACTTGGGTGCATTCCCCAAGCCTTTGAAGCCAGTCAGTGATAGAGATCCAGCCATGGTTACAACCAGGCAGAGGGCTGTTGTCAGTAGACCTGTGGGTACCCAGACAGAGGTTCTGTGCAGACGTGAAGGTGTCCAGGCCCCTGGCTGTGGTGAGTGCCAAAGCCTGGCACTTGCAATGGAGGGTTGCAGAGACAACACATGTATTAGATATGACCAGGTGAATGATCTGCTCACCCTGTGAGCTGAAGGAAGAAGTTGCAAGGCTAAGAACTAAAAGGGGATATGAAGAGAAGATAGACTTGTGGAGTCAGATTCTGCCATCCCTAGGGGAGAGGCAGCAGGTGTGGGAGGCACAAGAAACAGGGAATCCCATGCCCTCTTGTCACCTGGAAAAAGAAAGAAACCTAAAAGATGGGGAGGAGTGGAGGCAGATCCCTCTCTGGGGAGGAAGGAGAGGTAGGTGAGCCCCTTCCCAATCCCCCCAGTCTTCCCTGTTGCCCACACACAACAGGTATGGGGCCCTTGAAACAGAGGGCCAGGTGAACAAGGATGGAGATGAACATTCGTGCACACAGCTACCCAGGACTTGTCAGCCAGTCCCATGACGTAGGACTAGTGCAAACAAGAAAAAAAGAAAGGTGGTAGTAGTGGGAGATTCCCTTCTCAGGGGAACTGAGGGTCTGTTTTGTAGGCCTGACCCATCCCACACAGATGTCTGCTGCCTGCCTGGGGCACAGGTTAGAGACATAAGAGACTCCCCAGTCTGGTGAGGCCATCAGACTATTACCTGGTTATGTAGGTTGGGAGTGATGAGGAAATACATAGGAGTATAAAAGAAATTAAAAAAGATCTCAGGGCTTTGGGGAGATTACTTGAGGGCTCAAGAGCACAAGTGGTGTACTCCTCAATCCCTGTAGTGACAGGAAGTGATATTAAAGGAAAATAAAAATCCATCTGATTAACACATGGCTTAGAGGTTGGTGCCACCAACAGAACTTTGGGGTTTTTGACCATGGGGAAGTTTTCTTGACGTCGGGTCTACTGGTGACACATGTCATTCTTCTGTCCCATAAGGGAACAAGAATCCTTGCACATGAGTTGGCTGGGCTCATTGACAAGGCTTTAAACTAGCTTTAAAAGGGGATGGACATGTAGCTGGCCTTGCCACTGAGAACTCTGGGTGTAAGTAGTCCAACAGTTGTGAAGCGGTGTGTTGGCAGATTCAGTAACCATAAAGTCTGCTCCCCTCAAGATTGAAAGCTATGTACTCAACTCCCTCCCTGAAATGTTTAAACACCAGTGCATGCAGCATGGGCAATAAACAGGAGGAGATGGAGGCCATTATGCTACAAGGAAACTATGATATAGCAGCCACCACGGAACCTGTGGGATGCTTTGCCTCGGTCTTTAGCACTGGAACCAGCAGTTCCCTGGACACTCAGTCTCATGAACTAGGAGTCAGGGAGGGGAATCAGAATGAGGTCATCACAATAAATGAGGAAGTGGTCAATGATCTGCTACGCTGCTTAGGTGCACAAAAGTCGATGGGGCCGGATGGGCTACACCCAAGGGTGCTGAAGGAGTTGGCAGATGTGCTCACCAAGCCACTTTCCATTAGTTGCCTGAAGTCCTGGCTAACTGGGGAGGTTCAAATGGACTGGAGAGTAGCAAATGTAACACCCATCTACGAGAAAGGAGGAAAGGAGTATCTGGGAAACTATAGACCTGTCAGTCTCACCTCAGTACTGGGGAAGGTCATGGAGCAGGTCATCTCAAGCACCATACAGAGGACAACCAGGAGATCATGCCCAGTCAGCATGGGTTTATGAAGGGCAGGTCCTGACTGACCAACCTGATGGCCTTCTATGCCAGGATGACCTGACTGTTGGATGAGGGAAAGGCTGTGGATATTGTCTACCTAGACTTTCTTAAAGCCTTTGACACTGTTCCCACAGAATTCTCATGGCCATACTGGCTGCTTATGGCTTGGATGAGCACACACTCTGCTGGACAAAGCACTGGCTGGGTGAACAGGCCCAAAGAATGGTAGTCAATTGAGTTAAATCCAGCTGGCAGATGGTCACAAGTGGTGTTCCTCAGGGCTCAGTGTTGGGACCACTTCTGTTTAACTTCTTTATTGATGACCTTGATGAAGACATAGAGTGTGTCATCACACAGAGTTTGCAGATGACACCAAGTTAGGTGGGAGTGTTGATCTGCATGAGGGTAGGGAACCTCTACAGAGGGACTTGAATAGATTGGATCCCAGCGTTAATGGGTTGAGCTTCAACAAGGCCAAATGCCAGGTCCTGCACTTGGGTCACAGCAACCCCAAGTGACACTACGGGCTTGAGGAAGTGTGGCTGGAAAGCTGTCTGGTAGAAAGGGACCTGGGGGTTCTAATTGACAAGCAACTGAATATGAGCAAGCAGTGTGCCCAGGTGGCCAAAATGCCAATAGCATCCTGGCTTGTATCAGAAATGCTGTGTCCAGTAGGAGTAGGGAGGTGATTGTCCCCTTGTACTCAGCTCTGGAGAGGCCACGTCTTGAGTATTGTGTCTAGTTTTGGGCGTCTCAATACAAGAGAGATCTGGAGGTGCTAGAGTGAGAGCAGAGGAGGGCAACGAAGCTGGGGAGTGGCCTGGAGTATAAATCTTATGAGGAATGACTGAAGGAGCTGGGGCTGTTTGGTTTGGAAAAGAGGAGGCTGAGGGGAGACCTCATTGCTGTCTACAACTACCTGAAAGGACATCATAGAGAGGCTGAGGCTGGTGTCTTCTCCCAGGTAATAAGTGATAGAAGAACAGGGAATGGTTAGGTTTAGACTGGACATTAGGAAACAAATTTTCATGGAAAAAGTGGTCAGGCATTGGAATGTGCTGCCCAGTGGGGCCAGCCCTGGATGTGTATAAGGGTCATTTGGATGTGGTGCTTGGGTATACGGTTTAGGGGTAAACCTCATAGGGTAGGGTTATTGGTTGGACTTGGTCTTCCTGAAGGAAACACTGAATGTTTCTGTGATTCTGTAATATATAGTCTATAAAAATATGCTGGGCTGCTACAACATTTTCATTACCCTTTTAAACCCAGAAAAATGATGATCAATGCCTGGCAAACACTATTACTACTTCTAGCTTATATTTATAGATCTTTATCTGGGTGATGAAATGCCTACATTTGAACACCAAATAGCTTAGGAAAGCAGCACATTGTTTCTTTAGGACAGAAAGAATATGGTGTATACAGGAGGAAAATAACAAAAGCATTAAAACATCAAAGGAGTCTTCCATAAGCTTTTCCCATCAAGCAAGTTGTTTCTAGGCTCTTTTTAAAGGAAGGTAATCCTCAGTAATTAAAAAAAAAAAAAACTTTTGCCAATAGTCAAGTCACAGATTATTTTTCACCTACCATAAACCCATTGTAATTCAAGAATAGTTGTTTTTCTTACTAGTTCCAATAAAGAACTGGTGAAGATATATTGGTTGTGATTTTCACTTATGTTCTTATATCAAGCATAAATATTGTATAAAGCTCTGAGAGGCATTTTATGGTATATATAATAAAAAAACAACCAACAACAACAAAAAACCCTAAGCAGTATACTAAGGCCTGAACACACAAAGCTCTCAAAAATACTTAGAAAGCAGGCATCTATTCTTCCACAAAAAAAAACTCGTGTCTATGTGATATGTACAGATCATTTCAATGGAGTTAATTCATCTCATTCTAAGATTTAACAGTA
Source organism: Indicator indicator (assembly GCF_027791375.1). Classification (NCBI taxonomy): domain Eukaryota; kingdom Metazoa; phylum Chordata; class Aves; order Piciformes; family Indicatoridae; genus Indicator; species Indicator indicator. The sequence goes on along the minus strand of NC_072053.1, from coordinate 302,327 downwards.
AAATTTAACATGTATCTTAATTTCATGGTAGATGTCCTTAATGTTACAATATCAATATAATGTGCAATAATTTGAGATAAGACTAGCTGTAACAAACAAATCATGTAAGTTAAATGATCTATTACTTTAATAAAGCATTAGAGGGATGCATATTGTTACATGGAGGCTGTAGCTGTATTATTAATTTCTAAATTATACAACTTCATTTTAAAACTCATTAGTTATAGAAATGGTTTTGAAGATGTCGCTTAAAGCAGTGATATAATTTCTTACAGTATCTTCATATTAGGGGTCATTTAAGAGTAAGTTTTCAAAAATACATTTATTTCAATTTACCCCAGACTTCCAACATGTTGAAGAAATGTAGTGAACAATCCCTCCCAGTCATTTTTAGGAGGAATCATTGTGTATATCGAATTGAGTTTTGTAGGTAAAGACAGACTCCCCAGATAAGTCAGTCTTAAAGATGTCACATGACTTAAAGATAATTTAAATCTTTCTTATTACATTATGTTTCTCTACATTCCTTCATTTAGAGACACTAAAATTTCCTAAGTGAAAAAATGTGAAAAGAGAACCTCAGGATGTTGTCAGCATGCTTCCCACTTCAAGAAGAAAAATATGAGTCAATTGTCTTCCCATTTGTTTCTTTGGAGACAAAAATCAAGCTTTGAAGTTTCTTGCTATTCCCTGTGTTGGAAGTTCCCTTTTCTCAAAAAAATATAAAGCCACTTTTCATGAAAATGGAAAAGTTTAAAGTTTGCATAAACCAATCACTTCATTAAAGCCATGTAATTAACTTGCCTTGAGAGATTCCAATAAGAGCATCATATTCTCAGTAATTAGTAGCCACAAGAGTGTTAGGAGATTAGAAGATAAAATCCTGGTAGTAATATAGTCTACTTTTATTCTTCTAGGTAAAGTTAATAAATGTCACAACAGTATAGATTTATTACTTCAAAATATATTTCATTTCCTATCAATAGAAATATTGGATAGCTGAACTTTGTTAAATTTAGTAGACAAAAATGTTACTTCATTAACTTTTCAGTAAAATCATACAGCCATTTGAAGTCACTTCCATTAAAGATCATTCACTGCTTGAGCTGAGCTTTCTCTTCCTTTCTAAACTAGAAATCTTTGAAGGTTGATACTTTGCATCAGTCCTCATTGGGATAAATGTCATTGCCTGGGCCACTTTACATTTGTGAATATATTCAGATACTCCTCCAGCAAACACCACCTTCTTTATATTAGGTGCAGAATTCTTTATATGCCTTTTCTTGGCTGTAAATTCTACAACTCAGTTACAGCTGTGTATATTCCCTCCAGCAATCCGTATGTTCATCCTTTTTAATATCATCCTGTTCTTTTTCTTCACAGTAAGTTTGTGATGCCAACAATCTGAATCCTAACATATCATATCCTCTTGATAAATAGAGACTGATCTTTTTCGTTAAAGGCTGATAAAATGTTAATGTATGAATGGGTATGTGGATATAGTGTACATATACATAGCTATAAAAATGTGAAAGATTCAAAGGCAATAGTGTCATAGGGTGCTCCAAAACCGCATTCTCCCACCTCCGAATGTGGAGGCTGGAGTGGAGGAAGACAAAGATGTGAAATTCCTTTCCCCTCCTCCTGTTTGGAGAGGGGGGGGGAAATATAACAAAGTGCCCTGTCCTCCCACAGGAGCTAAACATTTTCAATCATGGGAAAGTGCACACTGGGATCTGGATTTGTGATTGAATGGGTTCTTTGTTCCCAGTATATATTGGCATTGGACATATTGTCTAGTGAAGATCTAGTGAATAGAGTGACCAGAAAGTGGTTTTGGGATTCACTAGATTTGTGGTGTTTGATTCAAGATTGGAGAAGCACCTGGACCTGGCTTCTCCCTAGACCTGTATACTCTGGATTCCTGCTCCCTACCTCATGGTGGAGCGATCCTGCCTGCAGCAACCTGTGGCTCTTTGCTAGAAACATGCCAGCAGTGTGGCTTCTCTTGTGCTGCTGAGGCAGTACTGCTCCACGAGATTTGCCTCATGGGAGCCATGTCTAAGGACACTTTAACTTTGGCAGGTGTGGCAGTTTAGGCTGGGTGCCCCCTGCCACTGCTACATGAGATACACCTCTGGTGTCCTGGGTGCACACCCAATAGGGGTGGACACAGGAAACGGCGTATTTCTACCCATAAATCCTGCGCCCTATAAATCCATCTGCAGAGTCATTCTCTTCCTCTTTCTTCCCTCTCTGCTCCCCTGGGAGATGTCCTCTCTTATCGGGTAATGCCGGGGGAGTATCCTCAAGGCCTCTTAGGCCTGTCTAGGCCTAAAGCCAGGAAGAGAATGGAGGGGGGGGCAGTCTCAGACCTGGCCAGCCTGAGACTTGCCTAGCAGTGGGAGGGGGAAGAAAGAGCCCTGGGGGTTTGGGTTTACCCTCAGGTAGAAAGAGGGAAGGATTGGGAAGCCTTTGGGAATTCTGTGAGGGGTTCTGTACGCTTTGGGATACTCTTTGTCACTATGCTTTGTAGTTTGTAGTTCTCTGTAGCTTCACCAATTGCTTTTCCATTTAAACTTTCCATCACTCTCCAATCCGTTTGTGTGAGTCTCATTCTTTTGTCCCTTTCGGGGCAACAGACGATCTGTCTGGCCCCAAACCAGCACAGATTTTTGGTAGCAGAGGATGGTTCCTGTGCTGAACTCTGCAAATTGGATTGGAGAAGAGCAGGGGTGGAAAAGTTAAAATGGTATCTGGGCGTTGTTGGTTTTTGGTGGCTGGGCTCAAGATTTTGTGCTGGGGCAACCGTGTGGGCATTTTATGGGTTCCGAGGGGACACCCTGGTGCGTAGCCGTGGCGTGGAATCCCTCCTGCTGTTCCGAAGCGGCAGCGGCGATTCTATAGCTGCAGGCACTGGGGAAAAGCTTAAGAATGCGGTGCCTGCCCCTTTCCCTTTTGTTCCCCGCGGCGCCAGCGGCGAGCAGAGCGGCGCGGAGCTGAGGAAGGGGGAGGGACAGTCGGAAGCAGACCAGGGTCGGCTTGTCCCGCGGCGGTGGGGGCTAGCCGCAGTGGGGCGGTGAGCGGTGGCTCCCGCAACTCAAGAAGGCGGGCGGTGGCTCCAGTTCAAAAGCTGCTTCCGAGGACCCAGGGAGCGAGTATAGCTTTGGCTGGAAAAGCCGCTCTTGTGGCCCGAGGGGTGGCGGCGGTTTCAATCTGTACCGCGGCTGCAGAGGTGACGGCGGCTCTCGCTGTTATCTCTCCCCTGATTTTCGGACGCGCTCCGAAAATGGCGCCTAGCACCTGGCTCCGCCTCTCTTCTCGGTGGGTTGCAGTGCAGCCACTCCCTCTCCGGGGGAGGGCTGTGTAGCCGGATGCCTCCACGCCTCGGCATGCGTACACTCAGGGGGAGCGGTGTACCTGTGTGTGGTGTGCATCCGTATTAGCCTCGGGCCGCGGCTGGAAGTGGTCAGCACTGGGCTTGGGAAAGGTCCGTGCAGCTTTGGAAAGTCTCAGCGTGCTGTTGCCTGCAAGGGGTGGAAGGAGTCGAGTTGAGGAGCCTGATTGCTCAGACTCGATTCCCCCAAGGGGTGGAAACATGCAGCTTGAGTGGATGGAGAAATATTTGATTGAGAAGTTATGAGGTTGTTTCCAGGTGGCCAGGATGCCCCATCGGATCCATGAAGAGTTCACCGCGCAGAAGAATGAACTCTGCGTCACTGGGAGGTTCCACAGGATGAGGGAGAAGAGCTGGACTGAACTGTTACCTGAGCCCGAGGGAGAGACTCTTTGGAAGGACGCCCAGATGGAGACTTGGACTTTGCCAGACATGTCATCTGAAAGTTGTTTCTGATTTGATGATATGTTTTGGGTGCAGGAATTATGGGTGTGAAATAAGGGGTGGAATGTGGCAGTTTAGGCTGGGTGCCCCCTACCACTGCTACATGAGATACACCTCTGGTGTCCTGGGTGTTCACCCAATAGGGGTGGACACAGGAAACGGCGTATTTCTACCCATAAATCCTGCGCCCTATAAGGCCATCTGCAGAGTCATTTTCTTCCTCTTTCTTCCCTCTCTGCTCCCATGGGAGATGCTCTCTCTCTTATCGGGTAATGCCGGGGGAGTATCCTCAAGGCCTCTTAGGCCTGTCTAGGCCTAATGCCAGGAAGAGAATGGGGGGGGGGGGGAGTCTCAGACCTGGCCAGCCTGAGACTCGCCTAGAAGCGGGAGGGGGAAGAAAGAGCCCTGGGGGTTTGGGTTTACCCTCAGGTGGGAAGAAGGGAAGGATTGGGAAGCCTTTAGGAATTCTGTGAGGGGTTCTGTATGCTTTGGGATACTCTTTGTCACTATGCTTTGTAGTTTGTAGTTCTCTGTAGCTTCACCAATTGCTTTTCCATTTAAACTTTCCATCACTCTCCAATCCGTTTGTGTGAGTCTCATTCTTTTGTCCCTTTCGGGGCAAGAGACAATCTGTCTGGCCTCAAACCAGCACAGGCAGGTCCCTTTTCTTCAGATTTATGCTACGTGATCCACAAATTTGATTATAAAATTTGCAGTTCTGGAGGCTGACGTGCAAGGAGAGATCCAGGGACCATTTCCAAATTCATACTCCGTCCTTGTGAGTAAAATCTGACTCATTGGCTTTCCCTAGGGTCCTGGCTTGCCTCTGATTTTATAAATGGGGTAAAGCTATTGTGTGGCTTAACTTTTTCCATTTTCTGAATTCTATAAATTGAACCAAAATTGCCCATAAGCATCTTCGTAGAATTCCCAACCGAATAGAAACTGTAAATAAAATTTAACTGGTTTATACACAGTTTTGTGGCAGGGCTTTTGGGGAAAATAAAGATAATGAGATGGGAATTATAAAAATATGGTTAAGTTATTCCAATCGAAACAAATAAAAAACCCACAATTTCCTTCTATCTATCCTTTGTGAGACCATATCTGCTGTTCTATGTCCAGTTTTGAAACTAGCCAGACTCTGAAAAACTGGACCCCAGCCAAGGACTACAATGGTGCTTACAGGGCTATGTATTATATAATAGGATGCGGCATCTTGGGAGGAAGAGGGTGTAGGAAGAAGAGAAAGCTAAGAGAAGAATCAATTGGTATATTCAACTCGTTACATGTGGTGAAGGAAAATACCGAGTCTGTCTTCTCAGAAACACACAGCAGGGAAACGTGAGGGAACAAATACAAACTCTACCAGGGAAAATTCTGATTAGCTGCAGAAAGTTTGCAATGATGAGATCAAAAAGTGGGACAAGAGCTCAGAGAGGCTTGCAAGCTTCCATCCTTGAAGATACTCAAAATCTATCTGGAAATGACTGAGAATTTGTGAAACTTCTGAAGACTGGATGAGATAACCTGCAGAGGTCCTTCCCAAACCAAGCTATTTTATGAGTATGATCTATTTTTACAGCAAGTTGAAGACTGTATATAAATATCAAAGTCATAAGTAAAGTCTGATTAACTTCAGCTTTATGTCCAAGCCACAAGGGTTCTATTGGCAATGCCTAGAGATCCTGAGTATGACTTCACAAAATTTCATAGAGCCCTTGATGTTCTAGTGTCTCGTGCAGTACAGATACAAACCAAGTAATCTCACAGGAAAGGAGATGACGTGAAGCAGGCAGAGATGACAATTAACAGAACTTTTCTGTGTAGTTTTTAGTGTCACAAGGTAAAGCCTTTCCAAAAGTTTAACTTGGGTAAAAGGGACCTTAGACGTATCTGCCCATTGTAACTCAGCAGATGGTGTTTGCGTATGCTGAAAAAAAACACAGCAGAGCACAGACTTGTTACAAGGAAGATTTGAACAATCTGTACTATATCTGCTGTAAACACGATTTAGGTATGTACAAGACAGAAACAAAGCAGTACAGACGAACTTCGAACACCTTCACATCTTCATAATACACTTGAAGTGGAAAGGGAGAAGGTGAGTGTGACACAAATAACAACCATCTGTTAGCTTCAGATATGGAGAAAGTCAAAGAGAATGGCCTGACATGCTGTGACCTGCAAGACTATTGGTGGCTTATACCAACTATCTAAGAGAGAAAGAAATAAATATTAAAACTAAGAGGCTCCCTTTGGGGGAGCACATTCACAGGCACTATTATGTTGCAGAAAGTTGAACCCAAGGAGGAACACAAAAAACCCAAAGACACCTCAACTGGCCAAAATAATGTCTTCATCCTACGTCAATGGTGCTTAATGGCCTGATTTTTGTGTCTTCTCTACACAGCTTGTGTATGCATGTGAGTATTAAAACACTAGAAGAGAAATCAAACTCCCATTAGTCATTTCTTTTTGTAAATATACTTTAAATTGTAAGTCTTGAGTGGTGTAGCTTCGTCTTTGTGACTACTTCACCCTTGCATTCCCCAGTGATGAGTAACATGAGCACTAACGCACTCTTCGCTCTACCTCTTTAAAGCCAATAAAGAGTGTTTTAGGCGGTTTATTATTATTATTTCATTTTTCAAGGAAATCCACAGAAATTGGATATAAGCAGGTTCTTCTCTATGTTTTCTGTCTATATTCTTTTCTCCAAGACAGTGTTTCTTCTTGAATGCTCATCTAGCAAAATCATTAGAGCTGCCATTAACAAGCTGAAAAGTTTGCTACAACGTGTTTTCGTAGTAAGTTAGTGCCAGAGGTTGCAAAGGATATGTGATCTATCTGAAGGGGTCTTTCACTGAGGTTGAAACAGGGTATCCAGGGAAGTGATGGAGTCACCGTGCCTGGAGGGATGTAAAAGATGTCTAGCTACGACAATTAGGGACATGTTTTATAGTGATGGACTTCCAATGTAAAGTTTATAGTTGGACTGTGTGATTTTAAGAGTCTTTTCCAACTTAATCTATGAGCTCCAGCTCATTTACATATCAGAGATACTCATCTGTCCTTATACATGCTTAAGGATTCCATTTCCTTCTTTTACTTCAGTGTAAAGACAGGTTATTCTGTCACAAAACTAGATTCAGATGGATGAACAGAAGAAAAAGGATGCAATATTAAAGTTAGCTGGTGAACCTGTACATGACTTCAAATATTGTCTAACAGTAAGCAAGATAATTGCTCTAAGGATGCCATTACAAACTTAGGGTATTGTTTGCAACATTCATCTCTGGACGTGAAACCACTGCTGCTAACACCATTGATGAGCAGATCCAAATTTAATAATTAGCTTGCTCAAAATAGAGATGTATAATATGATGTTCTTAGTGAACCTGTTTCCACCAAAACCAATGTTCAGCAAATGGAACCATCTACCAGCAGCTATGAAAGCTTATCTAGTTTACATCGTTCAGAAAGGCTAGGGGAGAGTAAACCTACTGTCAAAACACCTGCAGTCAAGAAGAAATACCAGGTGCTTGTCATTGGGGACTCGCCTCTGAAGGGTGTTGAGGGTCCTATATGCAGACCTGATCCACTCTTTAGGGAAGTCTGTTGCCTACCTGGGTCCAGCATCAAGGACATAGTAAGAAAACTTCCTACCCTGATCTGCCCAGCTGACTACTACCCATTGGTGGTTTTCCAAGTAGGCAATGATGACATTTCAAGAAGAAGTTTGAGGTCAATGAAGAAGGACTTCAGAGCCCTGGGACGAATGGTTAAGGGGTCAGGAGCATAAGTACTATTTGCTTCTGATCCCCCACTAGCTATGCCTAATGATGGACTAAACATGAAAATCCAGCAGATTAATGCCTGGCTGTGGGACTGGTGTCAACGGCAGGTTTTTGGGTTCTTTAATCACAGGCTACTGATGTGAAATGTAAATTCTCACCGAAAATAAATGGCGGAGATATTTATAGAAGTTTTATAAATATTTATTTACACTATATTACAAGTTATTTACAATCCATATTTACAGGTCCTAGTATTCAGTTGGAAAGAATCAACTCTGCAGAATGTACATATATACGGGCTCTTTAAACAGTTTGAGGAAATCTAGAAGTTTAGAAAGCAAAACTAATTCGGAAAGACGTGGGGGCTGGAGTGAGTGCTTGTCGGGGATTGGCAAACCTGCAATCAGGCAGATAATTCCATCCAAGTGTTAAGAAACATGTTTTCACTGTAAGGGTGATCAGGCACTGGCAGAGATTGCACAGAGAGAGAGGTCACTTGGGTAGCTTGCTTTAGGTGTCCCTGCCTGAGTATGAGGATTGGAATAAATAAATTACTTCCAGAGGTCCCTTCAAATGTCAAACATTCTGTGATTCCTTGATTATACATAAGGTCCATACTTACACAGATTGAGAAATAATTACTCCAAGTACTGAGACAGAAATCCTGAGTATAAACAGCCTTGGATGAAAGGACTATCATAACATGCGTACACTTCCTAGAGCAGAATTAAAGTTACTTAGGCAACTTTTATTCTATTTGGTACTTCTTAAAGGAGTAATTTAGGATTTGAAATTGCTAAAGAAAATGAGAAGAGTGTTTTTTGAATTGCGTTACTGAATTTCCTTCTTATCTTTGTTCACTGGTAGGGTTTAAATCTTTCATTCTACGTTATAGAGTTCTGCTCATTGAGCTTAGGAAGTAGGGTTATCCATACTATGTAGGTAGTTTCCATACTATGTCAGTATCACAGCCTAGGAGAGTAACAGAGAGTGAGTGCAGTGCCATGCAATCATGTGCAGTAGGACCTACAGAATTCATGCAGAAGTGTAAAATTAGTTGACACTGAACATCCGCTGATGAAAAGTGTAAGAAAGACAGACTGTCAGTAGGTTTCATGAGGTCTGACCAAAAGGAAAGGAAATCAGTAGAAACACCTCTGCATTAGGTTCAGTTGCCTATATGGCAGCAAAATGAGTCCCTAATGATAACAGTCTCCATCACAACTGAAGCCTGTATACTTGGATGTTCCCTAAAGGTTTCTGAGTTGTCATAAGAGATTCCTTTCTTATGGGAAAAAAAATCAGGAGTTTTCTTCCTATACCTAGGGGAAAAACATCACATGTATTTTCTCTGTACTGAGTCATAATTTGAGACATACCTTTTTCTGTCTATGTAATTTCCTTGGGTTGGAAAAAAAATATTAACCCTTCTAGGCATTCTAGATGGGTACAGAGATTTCTAGTATGATATCCAAACATTTCTACATATTGCTATCTGCCTAACTGATTAATTTTTTTTCAGCAATGAAGTGGAAGCATGTGGCATAGTCGTGGGCTGGTGATTCATGTCTAAGTCAGAACATGCCATCAGAATGTCGGACTATGAAGACTGAAAAGAAATCATCTCTGTAAGAAACACTTTTTCTCAAGCTTCATGAATTGTATCCAGCTTTCAAGCACTCTCACTTTCAGTTTACCAGTTATAGGAAATCATTATAATAATGGTGTCCAGCTGATAGTTAGGTCCAAGATAGGAAATGACTGACATGATAATACAGTATGAAAATTCATAGAATTGGCAAGATGTGGAATGATTAGTATTTTTTCCCTCATTCTTGAGGCTGCAATGGGAAGTTTTAATTCATTCTTTGGAAAGGTTTTGATTGTTAAAGTGAATCTTAAATTGCTTACTTTAAGCATTTATTTTTCTGTTTCAGAAATTGATTTCACTGTCAATTATATGATGCAATATGGGAATAAATATGACACTCCCTCAGCATTTAATAGTCTAAGAACTAAATGAAAACAGAAAGTGTAATGATCTTGTCAGACAAGTCAGGTGTTAAAAGAAATGACAACACATGATTTTTCATGCTTCCTCCATTTTGACTGCAGTAATTTCAGAGAACACTATTTTTCTCTCAGGTTCAATAAGAGTCAGAAAAGACTACATTTCTAATTTTATTGAAACTCAGCAGTTCAAAGGTAATGAACTGACCAGAATTAGGAAGATTAACACATATTAGTCTCTGTTCTCTCTGTCCTCCAAGGAAAAGGTACACTTGAAAAGATCAGTTCAGGCTGCAAGAAGTTATGATTTGAATGAATGGGTCAATAGTGTGGGAATGTCATCATGTCAGTGGGACATCCATAAATTTCTAAGATGATACAAGATTGTGGCTACTTAGAACATAATTCACATACAGGGCCCTTAAAGACCTTGAAATGTAATGTGATACTATGTACTACTATCCAATCACAATAGAAGGAGCATAATTACTTCAGTAAAGCTACTGAGTTTGGTTTTAGACTTCTGCACCCCCCAAATGTAACTGCAAAGCATGTTTCAGAGGAGAAAACTGTGATAGCAAGAGGTCTCCAAAGCCTCCAATTATCAGTGTATTTGTGTGCAATGGATGAGTTCTGCCTATAGCAATAAGGAATCTTTTGCAATACTCTGATTGCAGTGAACTGCAGGCTTCAGAGTAAGAGAGAAAAAATAAAGTCCTCCACAGGAAATGAGTTAGAGCTAACCACATCTTTCGAGTTTTCATTTCAGCAGTTCTTTGTCCTAGAGATCCATAGCAGGACACACACCAACAAGATGTGACATTTGAGGAAATAGTGTCCTCCTGTTAAGAGATGATGAAATTTCCTGAAATATCTGTTTTCTTCTGTGTAGCATTCTGATAACTCAGGCATATTATGTCCAACACTTGTAATAAAAGACCAGAAACTATGTGGAAGAAGGTTCTGTACATAAATTTTAAAACGTTTATTTTCCCTTCTCTTTCATGAGGGAATGAAGACGTGGTGGGCCGCAGCTGCTTTTTTTCCCCCTTTCTTTTTTCCCCTTCAAAATTATTTAAAACAGGCCTAAGCTTTACAAATAGGGGAAAGATACCTAGAAACACTTTCCCATCCTTAAAATGTTGAAAATATTCTGCTTACAAAGCTATAAACAAAAGCAGGAACATTATCAAAAATAAAATAGTTTCCTTCCCCTCTGTAGATATAATTAAAAAAACCCAAACCAACCAACCCAAAAAAAACCCAAACTTTTTGTCAGTTTCTGATAAGAAACTTTAAGAAAGAATGACAGCAAACACTTTGCTTTGTTTTGTGAAGTTCTATTGAATTCTTAGCAGAACAAAGTGCTATTCACTTTGAATCAAACATATTTGGTGAAAAAAACTCTACTAGCAGTAAAAAGTGCTCAGGTCTCGTTCTCCAGTGTTTTGATGTCTGTTTTAAATGAGAGCCAAATTACCAAACACCTTGTATCTTCCAGGACAGGCTTTTCTGACTTGCCTCTTGCTTTCTTCTATATTGCTAACATATCATTACACTTTCTGTTGTTCATTTTCTTTTCCAGAAACCTAGAGTGAACTTTTCCCAGACAGAAGGCAAACTTTCTCATCAATGGTCTTACACTCACTGTCACACAAGTGTCATACGGTCCCTGACATTAGAAAAATACTGAATCCAACTCCATGGCCAGCTTTTCATGCATTGTTAAATTTAATGCAACTCTAAAAAATGTGATGTAGCTACTAACCTTAAAGTTTCAGCACATTCAGAAGTGAATACATTTTCTGTCTGACTGTTATTTAAAAGTCTTTTCTATCTTGGACGAGTTTTTCAGTTAATTGATTAATTGATTCCTTGACCAATCAATGTAATAATTTTAATTGAGGGAGAAAACAAATCTCAAGCATGAGTAATCATGGGTACCAACTGACTTAACACAGTTATGTGAAGGAGGTAGCTATCTTAAAAAAAGCTCAAAGCATAGTAATGAAAAGAAACAGGAAAAGTTATAATCTATGGAATGAAAAAGAGAACATCAATTTGTACAGAAAAACAGTACTTACTAAAGACTGATAATGAAGGATAACAGGGTCCAGGAGAAAGTGGACAGACAGAATAGCTGAAGTTCAAGAACTTTAAGTGAAAAGAGAGCAAAGAGGGGGCAGCCTCTGACTCCAAAAGAACAGTGAAAGAACCACAGAATCATAAAATTATTTGGGTTGGGAAAGACTTTTAAGACCATTGAGTCCTATCATTATCTACCTCTACAGGTCTGGTGTTTAACCATGTCCCCACGCTTCACATCTCTGTCTCTATCAAACACATCCAAGGATTGTTATTCAACCACTTCCCTGGGCAACCAACTCCAGTGTTTGACAACCCTTTCAGTGAAGTTGTTTTTTCTAATATTCAATCGAAATCTTCCACAATAGAACCTGAGGTCAGTTCCTCTCATCATATCACGTATAACTAGGGAGAAGAGACCAACCAAATCCTTTCAGGTAGTGGAAAAGAGTCAGAAGGTCTCCTGTCAGCCTCCTTTTCTAAGACTGAATAAGCCTAGTTGCTTCAACCACTCTTCAGAAGCAGATGAGCACATTGGTCACTCATACTCAAACAACTGTTGACCAGCACCCCAGGTCTTTTTTGGACAGCTTTCCAGATACTCTTCCCCAAGCCTGCAGCATTGCCTGGTATTGTTGTAACCCAAGGGCAAGACCCATTGGTTGACCTTTTTGAATCTCATGCAACTGGTCTCAGACCGTCAATTTAACCCATGTATGTCCTTTTGTAGAGCCTTTGTACTCTGAAGCAGATCAACACTCCCACCCAATTTAGTGTCATCTGCAAACTTACTGAGGATGTTACTGAAGAGTTTATAGCCATTGGTCGTGTCACTTCAGTCCTGCGCAAAATCCTGCCACGTTTCTGTGATGGCCACTGTATCATAGTTTTCCTTATACATAATGGCTTCAAGCTCCTCCTGTTTGTCTCTAATGCTGTGCGCATTAACATAAATGCAATTCCACTGGTCTAAAGGTCTTGCCATTTTGTTGTAGGAATAAGTCCTAATTTTACCTGGCTGTTCTCAGAAGCCTTCATGGGTACTAAGCCATCCATAGCCCTTGTGTCTTTGCTTCCACATGGGTCTCCATTGCCTACATCCACAAATATGCAGACTGATAGACCTCGCTAGCACAGCATCCTTCAAACATTGGTGTGCTGCTCTCAGGGCTATTTCTAGCAAGCTTTGTTTCGTACCCTTCACTCTTCAAATTTATTTTAATGCTCTTTCAATGAACCCTGCTAGCTCCTGGGCTAACCTCTTAGGCAGGTGTACCTTGTTTGTTTCCAGTAGACACAGCAGCCTGTAAATTAACCCATGATCAAAGAACCCAAAGTCCTGTTGCTGATATCAGGTTCAGAACCAAATACTGATTTTTTTTGCCTCTTCCTATCCATTCCCTCATCATCCCCTGCAACTGGAGAGATAGACAAGAACACTATTTGTGTTGCTGATCCCTCAAGGATCAGTTCCGGGACCAGTCTTGTTCGACATCTTTGTTGGTGACATGGACAGTGGCATTGAGTGCACCCTCAGCAGGCTTATTGATGACACCAAGCTGTGCCTGTGCAGTGGACAAGCTGGAGGGAAGGGATGCCATCCAGAGGGACCTTGACAGGCTGGAGAGTTGGGCACAAGCCAATCTCATGAGGTTCAGCAAGACCAAGTTCAAAGTCTTGCATCGGGGTCAAGGCAATCCCAAGCACAAATCCAGGCTGGGCAGTGACTGGCTGAAAAGCAGCCCTGAGGAGAGGGACTTGGGGATGCTGGTGAACGAGAAGCTCAACATGAGCTGTCAGTGTGCACTTGCAGCCCAGAAAGCCAACCAGATCCTGGGGTGCATCAAGAAAAGCATGGCAAGGGAGGTGATTCTCCCCCTCTGCTCAGCTCTGGTGAGACCCCACCTGGAGTACTGTATCCAGTTCTGGAGCCCCTATTACAAGAGGGGTATGGACATGCTGGAAGGTGTCCAGAGAAGGACCACGAGGATGATCAGAGGGCTGGAGCAGCTTTCCTATGAAGAGAGACTGAGAGAATTAGGGTTGTTCAGTCTGGAGAGGAGAAGGCTCCGAGGTGATCTTATTGTGGCCTTCCAGTAGCTGAAGGGGGCCTACAAGAAAGCTGGGGAGGGGCTTTTTAGGCTATCAGGTAGTGACAGGACAAGGGAGAATGGAACAAAGCTGGAAGTGAGTAGATTGTGGAAGAAGTTCTTCTCCATGAGAGTGGTGAGTCCCTGGAACAGGTTACCCGGGAAGGTAGTTGAGGCTCCATGCCTGAAGGCGTTTAAGGCCAGGCTGGATGAGGCTCTGGCCAGCCTGATGTAGTGTGAGGGTGGTTGGAACTAGGTGATCCTTGTGGTCCCTTCCAACCCTGACTGATTCTATGATTCTATGATATAGATGTTAGGGACAGGGAAGTCTGAAGTGACTTTAATGACCAGGAGAAATTTAAAAGTGTGTAAAGGGTAATGATGCCTTACTCTGAATTATTGTACTCAGACCTCAGTGGGAAAGGGAAAGTACAATTCCTTCACAGATCTGATGAACCAGTTATGAGTAAAAATAATAACTGTGATGACTGAAGCTCTCAGAAACCCATCATCAAGTGAGTAGGTGTTAAATTGTACCTTCCAGTCGAAATTTTGTATATATCCACCAAATTATACTTTGGAGAACCATAGAACTCTTATGAATCTGAGATGCATTTCAGAAATATCTCAGTTTTGCCTATCAATGGAAAGAATCAATACAAGTTATATTAATATTTCCTCATCCTAAGTACATGCATCTTTCTCTGAGAGTGTTTTTACTGCCTTCCCTACAAAAACAACACAAATAAAAAAACAACTCCATGGATTTTGTTATCTTGCGCCATTGAGCCTTACTTAACTTATTAGGATTATACTGGAGTTTGATGTTCCAATACTTAAGATCTTTGGTGAATCAAACTATCACAAAAAAACATTTTAGATATGTGTAGTAAAATGTATGGATCACAGTTCTTAGATCATCCTCTGCCTGTTTAGTCTTCTTCAGCTGTGAAGAACTAGTTATTCTCAATATTTATATAGCACTTTTGTGTTCAGTCATATTTGTAGAAACATTAAATAAAATCCACTGCTTCTACAGGTTTTCCCTTAGCAAAACAAAAAATCCCAACAAAATAATATTTTAATCTCCCTAGAGACAGATAATTTAATAGTAAGGTAGATGTAGTTGAAGCACTTCAGTATACTCTCATAAATGTAGCTTCCATTTCAGAGCCAGTTCAGCTGAATATCAATATTCTTTCTTTACACATTTAATGCTTAGCTCAAAGTTTTCCAGGCAGTAAGAGTCAGAAGTATCAAAGTGTGGTATATCGTTTCCAGAACCACAATTTCTCCCTCTGCTGCTGACCCTACTCTAAAAAGGCATTTCTAAATGGCCATTCAGAAAGGTGTCAGCAAGGGATCAGCTGCTCAACAAGACGAGGTGAGCCAGGAACCATTTTGGCTGCTTTGAGCAGTGAGCTCACCAATAAGCTCGTGGGATGAAGAGCATTAATCCCACCTTAAGAACAGGACCAGAGAGAGTGATTAAGTCCAGGCACAGCTCAGTTACAAGGTAATCAAAGGTCAAGTGCGTTTAGCCAGAAGATCTGGGGCAAGGTGAGAAGTGGGTTCCCACACACCTACTTACACAGCTACAGTGTACCACAGGGAGTGACCTGCCTAAAGTTATGAACAGCTCCAGAGTAGACGCATCCATCATTCACAAGAACATAAAATCAGGAAATACATTTCTGTTTTCTTTCCAGAGATAAAATTATGTTCTTACTTAAATCTTTAATAATTAAGTTCCTTTTTTGTCCATTTTCTAAAACACTTTTTTTTTTAAGAGTGTAATTTAAGAGACACAAGACGTAAACTTCATAATCTTGGCTAAAGGTACTGCAACAGGACAGAAATTATAGTCATTATCTTGGGTGCTGAATAATGACAATTCTGTTGCAGAGACCCTGCTAACCCAGTCTTTTCAACCAGCCAGTAACAGATGCCCAAAGAAGAGTGTAATAACAGGGAAAAAGTCAAAGCAATGTTTCTACTTGAAGGATTGAAAGAGTCCTAAAGAACTCAAGTAGCCAAATCTTTACATATTTATTTCAAGAACTGTATGCCTTATCCTTTTGGGACATCATTTTAATTCCATTCCTACTGTCTCACAATTAGCAGTAATTTATGTGTTTGTAGAGAAAAATGGCATAGCACCACCTGGAAACTCTGCCACTACAGTACTTCCACTCTCATTTCTGAAAGCAATAATAAAAAATAGACTCTGATTTAGAAGCATTGCAGTGCTTCATAATTTGCAAATACATCTCAGGGATAAGGGAAATACAGTTGAAATTAAGTTTTTCAGTTACTAAAAGTTGCCAAATAACTACCCTACTCCCTAAAATGTGATATTGACTGTGCTAAAATATCTTTTTAATTTAGCTTTGCGTATATTGTGAAGAATGAGTAGCTGAATTAGTAACAGCATTGAACTTCATTAATAATAGCATTGAACTGCTGGAGCAGTTTGAGAGGGAGGGCCATGAAGATGATCAGAGGGCTTGAGCACCTCCCCTGTGGAGACAGGATGGAAGAGCTGGGGCTGTTCAGCCTGGAAAAAAAGAAGGCTCCAGCAAGACCTTCCAGTATGTGCAAGGGCCTACAAGAAAGGTGGAGAGGGCTCTTTTTACAAGGGCTTGTGGTGATAGCACAAGAGGGTATGGATTGAAGCTTGATCAGGGTAGATTTATAACTGGATACTAGAAAGAAATTCTTTACATTAAGGGTGGTGAGACACTAGAACATGTTGCCCAGGGAGGTCATGGATGCTCACTCTCCGGAGGTATTCAAGGCCAGGTTCTATGATGTCTCAAGCAATTTGGTCTACTGGAGGGTGTCCCTGCCTGTGGCAAGGTTGATGGAACTAGAAGATCTTTAAGGTCCCTTCCAACCCAAACCATTCTATGAATTTATGAACAACTAATATTTGTCTGATTCCCTACAACTGATTTCTAGTCTGATAGATGCTTTTGTACTTTAGACATTCGCAGGAAAAGCACTTTCTGCCATTCACTCTTCATTCTCTGCTCAGTGTAAGAATCTGTGCTTATACTTTCCCAGGTATTTTCAAATAGACATATTTTGTGCTGAGTTTCAAAAAAGAAAGGGTCTTTACTAATGCAAGCACAACATCTCCATCTGAAGGCAATTAGGATTATTAGGCAGCCTTCTCAAAGCAACCAAAAGCAAAGGCTTAACCTGAAGTCTAAGCAGCAAGAAAGGCCTTTTGAGATCTTCCTTTTTAAGAAAATTGATCTTAAGAGTAACATAAGAATTATAAGACTGTAAGGAAAATACACATTTCATGTGTTTAAAATTAAAATCAACGGGAAATTATTTGGCAACCATAGACTGCTAAGAGAAAATGCACAATTGTATTGTCCTCCTTGTCTTGACCAGGAGCCATTTGTTAATTGTCCACTGCACCATGGAAAAGCACATTGCTGCTATACTCTGGACAGCAGAAGACCAGACATACACCACCAGCATGTACGAAAAGCAGTTCTATCTTAATCACAACCAGATGGGCACAAGCCCCAAAGAGACACAAGAATTACTGAGTTGAGTAACCTTTCTATGGAGAAGATCTGAAGAGCTGAGGGAAAGAGGTCATTCATTTAATCCAGGTCTAGCTGCTTTCTCCTCTTCAGTGGAATATATGCCAATGACAACTTTTCCATTCACACTGAAGTGTTTCCAGGTTGCAGATTTTGATCAATGGTCTGTAAATCAAAACTACAGTAATTTTAGATCCTGTTTTTATCTTTCCATGCAATTACAGAGGCTCATATGACAGGAATGATGAAATGGCCTCAGGATGCACCAGGGGAAGTTTAGATTGGATATTAGGAAGAATTTCTTTACTGAGAGAGTGGTGAGGCATTGAAATAGGCTGCCCAGGGAGGTGATGGAGTCACCGTCTCTAGAGGTGTCCAAAACATTTGTAGACATGGCACTTCAAGACAAGGTTTAATGGCCATGCTGTAGTCAGGTCAATGGCTGTACTCAACAGTCCTAGAGGACTTTTCTAGCTGAAATGATTCTGTGATTCTAATAGAGATCAGATACTGTAGCAAGATTTAGCATCATAAAACCTAAGAATTCCCAATACCACACTGGCATTACGTTTCAATCTCTGGTTAACAGACTAAGAAGTCATTGCTATATGGAGTATGAACAGTCAATTTTGATGCCTTATCTTACTCAACTTAGAGGGTGTTCAAACTGCAAAAAAATGTTAATATTTTAGTTTTGTGTGCCTTACATATCAGCATTTTTCTGTCTATCTACAAATCTGAATGTAGACAGAGTCATGAAAGACAGGCCTTGGAGGCACTTGCCTTGCATTTCAATTTATTTTCTGACTCTATGTCGAATTTTCATTACTCCCTGAAATCATGGTAAGCTTTAGCTTCTCCACTTTTATGGCTTCCAAACTGTGCAGCTAATGGCCAGTTATGTTTTCCTGTGAGCAGTTTACTTTACCCAATTAATAATAGAGCTAACAGCCAAATGATACATTCTCCAAACATGCCCTAGTTTCATCTTGCATTTCCCCTAATTGCAGCAAATTAGGAGAACCAATATATTGACAATTAATTAATTAATTAATAAGATTCAGGGTTTGCATCTTATGAGGAAGTTCAATCTTGTCAATAACTCATGTCCTTACACATAACTCTCTGCTTTTGCATGCTTATAAACCATCCCAATACTCTCATATTCTTTCTACACAAATTCCAGTCTTCCTGCTGTCAGTAAACCCTTCCTTTTGCATTTTCTCCTTGCCTCTGTAGTTTTCCTCAACACAGCACATACACACAAAAGAAACAATAGAAAAATCAGAAATCTGTCCTGGCTTCTCTTGTAAGTGTCCACATTAAACACAGACTGCTTCTCTCAATTTATTTCTTTACCCCACACTTCTTTCTTTCAAGCATGCAAATGCCTTTCTAACTCATTGTTCATCATAACAATCTTCAAAACATAGGACGTTGCTCTGTTTTCCACAGCCTTTGAAACAGTCACTACAGGAAAAATTTTTGAGTGGATGGCCAAAGGAGTACCAGAAGAGAGTTTAACTGCATTATTCTAAGCTTCTGTAGGAATTATTTCAGTGTGTTCAACTCCAACAACACTCCATTGAGACCAGAACAAAAAAATATCCAGTTTTTATTAATACATGTATTTCATTATGACTAATATACTCAGGCATGCAATGATGTTTTAACTGCTTTATTATGACTTTTCACTGATGTCATCTGACCTTCTCAGATTAAATGGTCCTATGAAATAAAGCAGATGCTATCTAGGCAACATAGCTGATGAACTCCATGAAGAGACACCTCAGTATAGACAATAAACATGACTATTTTATCTCTGTTTCAGGTTGAAGCTCTTGGACAGTGACTTCCACTGAAGGTCATCAGATTAATATGCAGATCTCAACATGGGCATAGAGGCAAGTCAGCAGGAAATTGACACTCAATAGCCAACAAAAATAGAGCCTGGAAAAAGAGGGATTTTGGCATCCATCAGCACCCTCAAGTCCTTTTTTTTTGCAGGGCTGCTTTCTAACACCTCATCCCCTGGTCTATATTGATAGCAAGATTGTTCCAGCCCAGGCGCTTGTCCTGAAGGGACAAAAGCCTCAAAAATGCCCTGAACCAGACAATGGAGCAGGAGCCAGGAGGTCTGGTTTGTCAGGAGATTGCCCACATTTCCCAGGCTTGTCTGGACATGCCCTGCAGTCGAATTGGGCCAGGTGTGCATGCCTTTGGCCACGTTTGGAGAAAACTGATTCTGTAGATTAAAGTATCAGGTTTCTGTCTCTTCATCTTTGTTCTCACAGGCCACCTCGTCTCAGGAAATCTATAAATATTAGCCCAAAAAATGAGTGCCTTGCCTTGCCTTGTCCAAGAACTGGGAGAAGCCACAGGCCTTAACCCTGCAAGCCCAAGAAGCCAAGCCTCGCTTGCCTTGCAATTTGGAATCCAAGCTGTGCTTCAGTTTACCCATAAAGACTGCACATACCCCTCGCAGAAAAACATTGTAAAGCCCAGGAGCAGACAGAGTGTCTTGCCGGGCTGAGAGACAAACCCTGGAGGAGCTAAGACCCCTAGAACAATTTTGTTTTATTGGAAGAAGCAACGAGAACTGCTGCAACGATTGCAGCTGGAAGAACCTCTCCAGAATAGGCAAATCTACAAAGCTGACAAGGCCTGCAAGCCTTGGCAGCAAACACTTTTCTACAAAGCTTTCAGCTACAAAGCTTTCAGAGATAAACCTTGTATGTGCTACAGCAACAAGCTGCAGAAGTCACAGAAAGTGAAACTATTCCTGCAGCTTTCATATGTTTGATGCCATTTTTATTTTGTTTAAATCTCCACACATCCTGCATGGTGCAATTATCTGTGGATTATAAATGTGATTGAATGTACTGGACTAAAGTGATTTGCAGTGAGTAGTCTACGAAATCTGATTTTTATAAGCATCTATTAAAAGTTCTGTTGCCCTAGAGAATTCTAGAGTCCGCCCACCTTGTGGGCAAAGCCTGTATGTTGCCGATGTTCTTTTTTCTTTACAGTTTAAATTTCCATTTGTTGTTTCTGGGTTTTTGCTAATATTGTTTAAATTGTTACATGTTTCTGCTGGTGAGGTATCTGCTCCACAACTGAACATTTCAAACAAGTAAATAGGTTTTATTAATATTTTCCATGGGATTTTTTTAAATTAATGAAATTATTAATGTCTTTATTAATCATTCTACCTATTAAATATTAACAATAACCATACAGTCATAACAGTACTTCTGCACCTCATAAGGGTCACCTGGGCCCACCTCTCCACTTTGTCCACATCCCTCTGGATGACATCCCGTCCCTCTGGCATATTGACACTCAGCCTGGTGTCATCTGCAAACATTCCGATGGTGCACTCAATCCTGCTGTCTGTCATTGATAAAAATATTAAACAGTCCCAGTATGGACCCCTGAGGGACACCACTTGTCACTGAGTCTCAAAAGAAACTGAGCTATTGACCAAAAGTTTCTAACTTGTACTATACAATTCAAAGACTTTTGTCATTGCTACAGAGCTGTAGAGACAACTAATAAATATCTAGAATGTAAGCTGACATAGAAGGTATTCATGTGAAGCTGAATCCTGCTTATAAAAAATAATAATAACAAAAGACTTGAAGTAAGACACTCTCATATCCCATTGGGTGTTGGCTTATTCTGCAGAGCAGTTTGGTCAGGCGCCTATTACACGTAAACATAGATAGTTTTATTTGTTTGTTGTTTTGTTGTTTTTTATTTTTTCATCTTCAGACAGGTGGTCATGCTGTTTTGCAACATCATGAAGAAATCAAAAGACTATTTTTTACATCCTCATGACTTTTAAAGCTTTCATACTGGGAAGCATGTGGTTTTGAGCTTTCACAAGCAGTTAGTTACTGAAATTTAGATTGAATATACAAATCTTGACTTTATATCAAGAAATATAAAAAGGAAATAGTTCTGGAAACTGCACAATACTAGACGTGAAGCATGCTCTAATGATTTACCATTTACAATATTTTTTCCTATTTATTTCCTCTTTTCAAGATGTTCAGGTATGAGTAGATGTAACAGTGTGAGAGCTGTAATCCGCCCCCCACACCGACAATGACCAGGCTAGCTCAGTCTGGAAGCAAATGAAAGCTGTATTTACAAGCAAATCTACAATCTATGATGAAATGTCATGAATATGTATAAATATATACTATTCACAACATTTACAAATATGTACAATCAATAGAAAAGCACAACCAAGCCCCCTTTGCTTCCCCCAAGGGGCCTTCCCCAAGGGGCCTCCCCTCCAGCCAGAAGGAACCCCCCAAACCCCCGTGGCAGAAGGCAGAGAATCAAGAAGCAGAGAGGCTGTTAGACTTAGCTTGTCAAGGTCAGTGTGTTATCTTCAGCCAGAAAAGAAGCAGACAGAAGCCCAGCAAGCAAGACAAGTCCCAGACTGCCCCACCTTGTTTTGAGTGGTGATTCTTAAACATTTCTATCTCTCCAATGGAAGTGTTTACAATAATCATCATTTTGCTTTCTTACACCAAATAGTGACTTGTTTACATTCTTTCACTTTCTCTGTTTGAACTTTGCGAAGAAAAATTAAAAAACAGTCTTAAAACCATCACAGTAGAACATTTCCAAATGGATGTAATCTATTCTTACTTCATCAAATTTTCCTGTGTCCCTTGACTTCTAACTCCACACTGACTTGAATTGCACCATGCCTCCATGCTTCTACCACTTCACTTTAACTGTATCAAAGATTACCTTCTTCCTTCCCAAAACCAAATTCAGATTAGACCAATATAATCAGACTGCAGGTTTAAGTTTCTGCTCCAAACACAGTGCTTACGTGTCATCTTACATCACCGAGCAATATACATATCCATATATATTAGAAAATTATGTGCCTAAAAGTTCAAAATTAATCTAGTTCTTTTGCTAAAAACTGGACCTATAAAAGGAAAGAATTATCCTTCAGGAGTCTGCATGCTGGAATATGATCCCTAATTCTTCTTAAAATAATTCTAAGTTTCATCTACCTAGTTTATCATGTTCAGGTTAAAAAAAAAAATAGGAAAAATTCTGATGATAATTTGTGGTTGTTTTTTGAAGAATTCCCTCCATATCTAATATTACTTTTTCAAATCCAGCCTAGTAAATCTTAAGATGTATGCAGCTGGTACCTGAAAAACTTGATTTTTGTAACGAACAGTGATTAAACCCCAACCAAATAAACGAACAAAAGAAAAAAACAACACCTTAGGGACATTAAGAAGAATGACAGGTTGGGACCATGATACTTCTTCTATGACTTAAGAAGAAATTTCAGTAATTAGCTGAGTCACAGGGTTTCTGCACAGCACCTTATTTACCTAGGTCAATGGTGCTTGTCTGTCTTCCGCATTTGTGAGCCATTTACTACTACATTCATTAGAGCATATGGCCCAACTGAGGATGGTTAATGATTTCTTATTCAGGAACAAGGTATAGTAGAAGCTGCTGGTTATGAGAAAATAGCTCTTATTTCCATTAGTGCTTCAATTCTAGCATGTCTGAGTTAAGATGCAATTTAGAGCTCCAAAGATGATGGAGAGATGAGAGCATCTGGCACAGGAGGAGAAACTGAAAGATCTGGAATTATTTAGACTATAGAAGAGATTGTGTAGGGGGAGTGTCCTGCTAGGGCCATGCCATGGCCCAGTACAAACCCAGAGAGGCCTTAAGATGTCTAGACAAGGTCCCTTTCTCTCCCCTCCTTCCTGCAGAAAACAGGGCAATGCGGGAAAAACAAAGGGGACAGGACTCCTGCCTGTCTGGTAAACAAGATGTTTATCTGGGATGAGAGCACGTAAGTGACCACTGCTCCCCCAGATAGAAGGTCCTTGCTTCTGCCTTTTACTGTTACAGCCTGGCAGAACGCCTTTCCATTGGGCAGCTACACATTAGCTTCAGTGTCCCATTGGACCAACTGACCTCTGGAATTTTGTATATATATAAGTGACTTGGTAGTCACTCTTGCCTTGCCTTGCCTTGCCTTGTTCAAGCCTGCTGAAGCCTTGCCTCAAGCTTTGCCACCTGGAATTGCCCTACCCTGCCTTGAGTGCCTGGTCCAGAGCCTGGGATAAAGCCACAAGCCATACACATGCAAGTCAGAGAAGCCACAAACCTAGAAGCTGAATCAAAATTGCATAGCCTGCTTCTCTTTGCCACCAGAATTGTGCCGTGCCTCAGTTTACTCAGAAACCAAGCAAGCACCCTTTACAAAGAGCGTTGTTAACTGTTAACTGCTGTCTGCTAAAGCCAGAGCAGCCTGGGACCACGCGGTAAACTCTTCTTGCCAGCAATCTGCTGTGCTAGTGCCTTACGAGAGCACCCTAAAGCTAACACAGTGTAGTAAAGGCACCATATGCCCAGAATTATGCCCCCAGACACCAGCTAACTTGTCCCAACATGTTCTGGTAAGTCCCCCCCTTCCACCTTCCTTTCAGAAGAGGAGGACAAAGGCAGCAGGTGACAACCTGTCTCCTAAGGGCTAAACAACTGCATGTATCCATCGCATGGCATGCTTATGCTTTTGCCATCTAAGGGCATAATTCTAGCTTTACCCTTTCTATAGGCTGAAGCAGGTTGTTGACCAGTGTGCCCATTGGCCAGATCCAGCCTCAAGAATCTATAAGTATTACTGCATTTGTTTACTTCTTTGCTCTCTCCTTTTGCCTTCACTTGTTATGTAAGCTCACACTGCATACGCTGTAAGCCTTCTCACACCCAAACATACTGGAAGCCTCTGAGAATATAGAAGCCAGCCCACCGAGACACTCAAGGAGCCTGCAAAGGAGATCCCTTCGCCGAGAGGCATCTTAGACCCAGTCGAAAGGACTGAGGAAGCCCCAAGAGAGGGTAAGCAAGACCTAGTCAAAAGGACTGAGGAAAAGCCCTGAGAGAGGGTAAATGTAAACCCAAAAGGGGAAAGACTAGCCCAAGCCTGGCAGTCCAGATTTTGCTGCAAGCTAATTAAGTAGTCATAAGCAGCCATAAGCAGAAACGTATCTTGCATAGCCCCCGCCGTCTGCGGGAGAGAAAAGGAGCCGCCTACTGTTGCCGCTCCACAGCCCCGTGCCAGGGCAAAGGAACTGGGATTTCCCCGAGGGAAAGAGAGAGCAAAAGATAGCCTCTCCATTGAAGGCAAAGACTGCAGCATTGTAATTTAAATGGAAAGCAGCTGCTGAGAATCGGCAGTGTCCGCTCACTTCGAGCCGAGCTGAGGGGGAAGCATCGTTTCACTGCACTCCCACCAAAACCCGCCTACAGGGGACCGTCACCTGACCCGGCCCCGCCGCGTGGAGAACCGCTCCCCAGACCAGCCCTGCAGAGCCGATCGTCCGTTCAGGGAGCCGCTCCAACCCCGCAGACCATGGGAGGACAAAGAAAGCCTTGCCCCCACCCGCAGAGGCGGGAGGGAGAAAGACAGTCGCTACCCGGATGTGAGCAGCCCTGGGTAGATAAGAGGCAAGCCAGAGTAACCAAGCAACTTGCCTCGCTAGAAAGAAAGACAGAATGTATCTTCCATGTGTACAACATCCAGTAACATTCTATTCAAAGCACCCGCGCGAGCTGTGTGGTATTTCTAGCTTAACTTGCCTCGTGATAACATTATAAATATCTCTGTACATAGTTGCAAGTCGCAAGTGTCTTGTCGAATCTCCATCTAGTGGACAAGCGGCAGAACTGTACCCTTTCGTTCCCTTAACTAGAAACTACTCTGTAAATATTCTAATTGGGTATAATTGTACATACTGAACCAATTATGTACTATATTGTTACAACCGTGCATCTGAATCAATATATATAAGGTGATTAATAGTCATAATTTTAATAATCAATAAATAATAATTTTTATATTTCATATTTCATAATTCATAATAATCACCATCCTTCATTCCTAATCCCCCTCTCCACGACACACAGCAGCAGCAATAGACCTCCTGTGGGTGACACTAGCTGTGAGTAACTAATTCACTACCCTTTGGGTTTAACGGTTCTTATCCAGCCTCCCCCCCTGTAACTGAGTGCTATCTGCTTTCGGGGACTTTCTCTTAACAAGTTGTTGCCTCCTAATTTGCATAGCATAGTTTATATTCGCTGTAAGACTGCATAATTCCATTGTAAATATATCTTCCAACCATACAATGATCCTTTCAAGGAGTTTTGGCATATTTCATTAATAAAGGGTTACTACTTTTATTAATACTCGTTTGCAATATAATTTATTAATTGTTGTTGTGAGGGTAATTAACAAATATTCTTTCCCTTGACCACAACAGGGAGTCTTACCCTGACTGAATGTATTAAAGGAGATGGAACTGGGTACCTTCAAGGGTTCCCTGGACAATCCCAGATTTTCTCAAAAGGCAAAGCAAAGGTTTTTTCATCTGGAATATTTAGGTCAGAAACTTCTGCAGTAAAAGCAACACTGGTGAAAATTAATTTGTCTAACAGAACTGCAAATTTCATCTCTTGGAATCTTATAAATGTCACCCTTATAATATGTTTAGAACAGAGGAATTCGTAATGCTAAGTGTTATTACAAGCATTGAACAGGGAATTCAGTACATCTGGTTTTACTCTGAGCTCTTAGTTACTGAATAGAACAAATAGTTTTCATTTCTCTGAAGGCTTTGTATCAGCATAATTACTAAAGCAATCTGTTAGGTTTTCCACCTGCAGTAAAAACAGTACTTTCAAATAGCTTGGAGATGGTGTTCTCTAGTTTCCTTCAAGCAAAAATAAGATCCAGTGTGGTGGTAGGCCATGACACATGGCCCAGTACAAATCCAGACAGGCCTTAAGATGTCTAGACAGGTCCTTTTCTCTCCCCTCCTTCCCGCCACAATAACAGGGCAACACAGGAAAAAGAACAAAGGGGACAGGAGCTTGCCTGTCGGGTAAACAAGATGCCTATCTGGGGTCAGAGCACGTGTGGCAGTTTAGTCTGGGTGCCTCCTGCTACTGCCACATAAGCTACACCTCTGGTGCTCTGAGTGTACACCTAATAAGGTGGACACAGGAAACGGCATATTTCTACCCATAAATCCTGCACCCTATAAATCCAGCGGCAAAGTCATTCTCTTTCTCTTTCTTCCCTCTCTGCTCCCGTGGCAAATGCTCTCTTATCCCGTAACGATGGGGGAGTATCTCTCTAGGCCTCTTAGGTCTGTCTAGGCCTAATGCCAGGAGAAGAAAGGAGGGAGAGGCAATCTCAGACCTGGCCAGCCTGAGACTTGCCTAGCACTGGGAGTGGGAAGAAAGAGCCCTGGGGGTTTGGGTATACCCTCAGATGGGAGAAGGGAAGGATTGGGAAGCCTTTGGGTGTTATGTAAGGGGCTCTGTACGCTTTGGGATGTTCTTGACATTATGCCTTGTAGTTTTCTGTAGTTTTACCAGTTGCTTTTCCATTTCAACTTTCCATCACTCTCCAGTCCGTTTGTGTGAATGTCATTCTTTTGTCCCTCTCGGGGCAAGAGAGGATCTGTCTGGCCTCAAACCAGCACAGCATGTAAGCTTCCCCAGATACGAGGTCCTTGCTTCTGCCTTTTATGGTCATAGCCTGGCAGAATGCTTTCCATTGGGTGGCTACATGTTAGCTTTAGTGTCCCATTTGACCAAGTGACCTCTGGCATTTTGTATATATACAAGTGGCTAGGTAGCCTAGGTGCCTTGCTCAAATCTGCCTTGCTCAAGCCTTGCTCAAGCCTTGCTCAAATCTGCTGAAGCCTCGCCTCACTTCAAGCCTTGTCACCTCAAGTGCCCTGCCTTGCTTCAAGCGTCTGGTCCAGAGCCCTGGGACTGATCCTGCTTGGGAGCTTGCCGGCAAAGCCATGACCCTGCCTGCCTGGGACTTGCCTGCTGTTTCGCTTCACCCTGGAACCGATTGCGTAAAGCCTGAGCCTCGTATTGGATTACAAATCAACAGTTTCTGGAGCCTGTCAACAAAGAGAGCAAGCTAGGGACCATCTCCAAATTTCTACTCTGATTCTCGTGAGTAAACCCAGCCTGTTCATATCTCCCTAAGGGTTATTGGTTGGCCTTTGGTTTATAAGTGGGTGAAGCTATTTGTGTCATAGCTTTTCAGTTTCTGAACTTTCTAAATTGTGTCAAAATTGCCACAAGCATCCTGGAAGAATTCACAACCGAGTAGAACCTGTAAATAATTTTATCAGTTTTGTACATAGTTTTTGGGGTGGGGTTTTGGGAAAATAAAAATAACTGTATTTTATAATTCCTGCCTCGTTAATGTAACCCAAACTAATACATCCACTTAGTCACTAAAAAAGTGCCTATGTTAGTCTGAAGGCACCATTTCAACAAATGGGCTGAATTTTGTACATGGATCTCTTAACTATCCAGGCATACAGGGATTGCCTCTGATCATAGGCAAATAGTTCAGGCTGTGAGGGTGTCAAGCTAGCAGTGCAAACTTGTATCAACAGCCAAGATAAAAAGATAATTATGAAAACCCAGTTCATGTATACCTAAATGGAACAGCACTTCACTATATCAGTGTGCTGTGCAGGATATGCCTGCTGCTGTCATATGCACAGGATTGAAAGTACAGATACCAGGGCTTAAAGCTATTGAGGTACTTTGTTCTTTCTACCAGGAGACTAATAAATGAACCCAATTTTAAACAAGTATTTCAATTTATATGTCCAGTGCCAGAGCTTTTAGGTACATTTCTAAATTATTTTTCTCACAAGAACTGTGGTGAAGGCACCATATGCCCAGAATTATGCCTCCAAATACTGGAAAACTTGTCCAAACATGTTTGGGCAAGTCGCCTCTTCCTCCCTCCTTTCTGGAGTGGGAACAAAGGCCTAGACACCAGCCAGATGACAAAACAATCCAAACCTTTATCCTTAAGGGGTAAACACCTACATGCACCCATCGCATGCCATGCTCATGAACCTTCCATTTAAGGGCATAATTCTAGCTTTACACTTTCTATAGGCTAAAGCAGGCTGTTGATAAGTGTGCCTGTTGGCCAATTCCAGCCTCAAGAAACTTATAAGCATTACCCCACTTCTTTACAAGTTGCTCTCTCCTTTTGCTCTCTCCTTTTGTTATCCAGAGCTTTGCATGCTCTCGCTTTGCTCGAGCCTTGTAAGCTTGCAGCACTTAAGCCATTGCCTGTAAGTCTTCTCACTCCCACATGCATGTATTCTAGTGGCCTCTGCAACATGGAGAACAAGCCAGTACCCCTGGAAGGCCATTGTGCCTCAGTTTGCCTGAGGAACCAGCAAAGGAGATCCCTTTGCTGAAGCTATTAAAGCCAGCATTGAAAGCCCAGTAGCATCCTAAGGAGGACTGGACTCCCCCAGGGTAAGCTTCAGCCCAGAGGGGAAGGGACTAGCCCAAACTTGGCAGTCCAACATCTGCTACAGCTATAAGCAGCAGACCGAGCAGCCATGACTTCATGTGTACTGGTTCAGAAAGAAGTCAGCATTCAGACACACCCTACATGACCACGCTGTTCGTGGGAAACAAGCAGAGCCACCTGTTTTGCTGCTCCGTAGCCCTGTGTTGTCAGGGCAATACAAACCTGGGACTTCCTGAGACAGAGAGAGTCCTGTCTGCTCTCTTTTGAGTCAAGAAAAGGACTGCTTCATAACCATAAGCAGGAAGCAGTCACCGAGATTCAACATTGCTAGCTCACTTTGAGCCAAGCAAGGGGAAGTCACTGCTCTGAGTAG
Organism: Indicator indicator; assembly: GCF_027791375.1. Classification (NCBI taxonomy): domain Eukaryota; kingdom Metazoa; phylum Chordata; class Aves; order Piciformes; family Indicatoridae; genus Indicator; species Indicator indicator. The sequence continues at coordinate 273,182 of NC_072053.1, read as the reverse complement.
CCATGCCCCTTCTCGAGAACTGCTTCTGCTGGCCCCAAAGCTTGTCACTGTCAGGATCGGAGACATGTTGTGCTGGTTTGGGGCCAGACAGATCGTCTCTTGCCCTGAAAGGGACAAAAGAATGAGACTCACACAAACGGATTGGAGAGTGATGGAAAGTTTAAATGGAAAAGCAATTGGTGAAGCTACAGAGAACTACAAACTACAAAGCATAGTGGCAAAGAGTATCCCAAAACGTACAGAACCCCTCACAGAATTCCCAAAGCTTCCCAATCCTTCCCTTCTTCCCACCTGAGGGTAAAACCAAACCCCCAGGGCTCTTTCTTCCCCCTCCCACTGCTAGGCAAGTCTCAGGCTGGCCAGGTCTGAGACTGCCCCCCCCTCCATTCTCCTCCTGGCATTAGGCCTAGACAGGCCTAAGAGGCCTTGAGGATACTCCCCCGGCATTACCCGATAAGAGAGGACATCTCCCAGGGGAGCAGAGAGGGAAGAAAGAGGAAGAGAATGACTTTGCGGATGGCCTTATAGGGTGCAGGACTTATGGGTAGAAATACGTCGTTTCCTGTGTCCACCCCTGTGGGTGGGCACCCAGGACACCAGAGGTGTATCTCATGCGGCAGTGGCAGGGGGCACCCAGCCTAAACTGCCACACATGTGATCCCACTTACTGGGAACTGTTGCCCCACCCCACCATGCAGTCTGATCCCACGAGGGCTGACCCTGAAGCACGCTGCCTTACCTCACAAGACCACTCTCCTAGCACTGATCCTGCCAGCCCCAAGTCACTGCAGTTGTGCTGTGGGACCACCCTGCCAAGGGAAGCCACCAATCAGCAGAAAGCCTCACCCCTTCCGCAGGGGCAGGAGGAGAAAGTCAGTCACCATCGAGAGGAAAGGCCTGCGCAGCCCACCAGCAACTCAGCCACAGCCTCAGCCCTGGGAGCCTTCCCCCGCCTGGAACGGACCAGCCCCAGGCAGACAGGCAGTAAACAGACAGCTTAACCCAGCAACTTGCTTTGCTACAGAGAAAGACACAGTGTATCATTTCACATGTGCAACATTCACTAATTTTCAGTTCAAGGCACCCACGCCTAGCCGCATGACATTCTAGCTTGAATTGCCTCTTGACAACATTGTAAATATTGCTCTGCATATCGTTAAAGCCACCGAGCGTGGTGTTGAGTCATTGTCTAGTGGACAAGCAGTGGAACTGCATCCTTTGTTCCCTTAATTAGAAATTAATTCTGTAAATATTCTAATTGGGTGAAATTGTACATACTAAACCAGTTATGGGGTATGTTTTCACAACCATGCACTAGAATCTATATATATAAAATAGTGATTGATTGGTTATTAATAATTTTAATAGTTATTACACAATTAATTTTCATAATTCATATTTCATAATTCATAAATTAATAACCTCATCATCACAGGACACTATCTTTCATGAGAGCCTCCTTCTCCATAGGTGTACATTTTAACATCATTGGACTTCCACTGTTTGGAAACACTATGACTGTATGAAATTTTCTATGCAAATATATTGGAGAAACAGCTTATTTTTTATTGTCAGTATATGAAAATTAGATGGGGCCGTTGTCATAATAGTACAGATTCCTAACACAGAAAAGTCTGATGGCCCTACATACATCAAGACGAAGACTTGTTCTCTTCACAGCTTCTGGAAGAACTGCTGGAAACCTCAGGTAAATCACTGAGAAAATATCCTAAGAGCTTAATAGCTATATTTCAGCTGCTCTAGAGGTTCAGCATTATTGCAGACATAACCCTTTCTCCCCTTTGCCTATTGTGAAAACTTACTAAAGTCCAATTTTCTGCCTACATTTCTTTATTGTTTTCTTTAAAAAGAGAATTCCAATTTGTGATTTTTTTTTTTTTTTATTTTTGGTGATATACAACACAGATTTTAGTGGTCAGTATACAACAGCCTCACTGAAAATGGTAAATATCTTACAAAATTCTGTATGGTGTCTGTTTGAGAGTTAACAATAATGGGGAATCCAACAGCCCTGTATTTGTAACACCAATGATTTAACTTCCTTTGAAAGGAAAAAGGCAAGAATAATCTTAATTTCCTATCTGAGTTTTCTAAATTTCAGATTGTACCCATGGGATATTGTAACTTTTTGCTCCTATAGTAGAGGTGCAAACATACTTAAACCTGTTTAAGATTAAAAAAAAAAAAAAAACCCAAACAAAAAAACAGCTGATGAAACAAAAAACCTCAAAGCCCAAAACAGAACAATGTGGTTCAAAAGGGCACCTCTTAAAGAAAGTGTTTCTGACAGAATGCTTTTGTAAATTCATTGTGTTGCACTTCTAAGAGGTCATCTCCCCCTTTTTTTTCTTTTTCCAATAAGAACACAATATTGATCAACCTTTCTAATATTTTTTGCGTACATAAAAGCAAGCAAAGTAAAATTCACAATGTAACAAAAACAATCAATAAAATCAACAATCCAATTTTGATAAGAGATTTTGTCCACCCTGGTAACAACATATCCCATCAAAGTCTTCACACCCATATCCATGCACAAGTAACAAGAAATCTATAGCAGCCCTATTCTGTAATATAGCATGTCTAATAGACTATTATTCAGTAGCTAAATCACTTAATACTTCTGACATGGATTGTTTTGTTTTGCCAACCAACAACTCATTTTGTTTAACTGATTGAGCTACTATTTCTCTTTTGTTCCAAAAATCCACATCATCCTCACAATAAGAAAAATTCCTGGGGGTAATCTTCTGGGCCAATTAATACCTAGTAGTCCCTTACCTTTTCCTTTCCTAAAAGTGACCTTCCACCACATGGTATTATTTTTAAAAACATTGCACACAGGAATTAAGATACAAAGACCTACAAATACATTAAACCCAATCTTCATCATAGTCTTTACCGTCTGCTTCCAAGGCATGAATGTTACACCTCTGACTTTTCATAAGATGGTTAAAAACCATAGAATTGATCTGTGACTGTAAGGCTGGCCAGGCCCTATTCCACTGATGAGGAAATTTCCTGTAAGTAGGCAGCAAGGGTGAGAAGGCATTGTCACTGGTGTGAATTCAGTCTGATTACATCATGCACTATAGTTTCTTCATTCCCTTATAATTAAAGTAGATCTCATTCTAACACAATTGTCATAGTATGTGGGTAAAGGGAACAAGTCTTGCAGCTACACTATAATAACAAGCATATATTCCTTTCCACTCCGCTTATCTTATGAGGTCAAAACACAAAACAGGACAGTTGCCTACTTCAGACAGATACCAGAAAGATTTCATGGTTTTAACTTACAAGCACAACAATTTGTTATTTGCCTGATCTCTTGATGTTTTGTCTCTGCTAAGGAAAGGTACTGAGTCCCATTGTTCCTACCCTTGGCCTAATGTTGTTTGTTTTTTCTTTCAAATTTCTCCCAACTAAAGCCTCCAAAATTTTTAATCCTCCATAGATTTTGTTAAACCACACTAAAAGCCACATATAAAATGAAAATTTGAGAACACAACATACTTTAGCTATTCTTTCTTGTGATACAATACCTATATTTCCCACTTTTTTGTTTTTCTAATAAAAAATGGAAGTATCTTTTGTGCTATAATCCATTTTGACCTTCCTTTTAACGATTTGACATTATTACTTAACTACGACATTCTGGTGAGTTAACATATAAATCTGTGTGAACATATTCCCTAATTACAGGACAGTTAAGCGAATGTGATATCCAGTCCTAATTCAGGACTAGTGACATTCTCGTGAAACAGCTTCAGACTGATGCTTCTGATCTCAGTTTATGATGACAGTCATTGTGATGAGCCTTAGGTCTGTTGATTTTCAGTTTCATGGGCAATGCTGTTTGTCCCATCCTTTGAATCTTGTGCTGTCTTCTGCTGAGATGTTTGCAGCACTGACTTGCAGAATTGATCTTTCCATGACATGGGTTGACTTTTGCTTGCTGGTGTTACTAAAGCCTGTACGTGATAAAATATGCACCCCTTTCCTAGACTTTGCCTTTTCCATTTTCTTTTTTTTTATATATATATATATTTGTATAATCCTTATCTTAAAGATATTGTGTACACAAAGAAAAGATTAAAAAAAATTCATATATCAAACTCCTAACTTGTGCTAATACCAAAAATCCTTTAAAAACTATGTTAAAATTAAACCATCAAATCAATGTCTAAAAAGATGTTACATTACTTAAAGCATGCTTTTTACAATGAAAACTTATTGATAAGAGTGCCCATTGGTCAAAATCCAGCCTCAAGAAACTTCTAAGTACTACCTCAACTTGTGATCAAGTCATTCTCACTTTGCCTGAGCTTGTAAGCTTGTTGTGCTTAAGCACCATTGCCTGTAAGTCTTCTCACACCCACATGCATGCATACTAGTGGCATCTGCAGCACGGAGAAGAAGCCAGCATCCCAGGAAGGCTGCTGTGCCTCAGTTTGCCCAAGGAACCTGCAAAGGAGATCCCTTTGCAGAAGCTACAAAAGCCAGCATTGAAAGCCCAGTCGCAGCGGATCGGAAGAGCTTGCTGTTTCTTAAAGAGGACTGGACTCTCCATAGTAAGCTTTAGCCCAGAGCAGGAGGGACTAGCCCAAGCTCGGCAGTCCAACATCCACTACAGCTATAAGCAGCAGACCAAGCAGTAAACGACCTCATGTGTACTGGCTCGTATAAGCAGGAACAGCGCTTACCCACTCTGCATGACCCCGCCATTCACGGGAGACAAATGGAGCTGCCCGCTTTGCTGCTCTGCAACCCTGTGCCTCCAGGGCAATACAAAGTCGGGACTTCCTGAGAGAGAGAATCCTGTCCACTCCTCTGAGCCAAGCAAAGGACTGCATCATAACCTCAAACAGGGAAGTAGTCACCAAGAAGAACTGGCATTGCCGGCTCCACTTTGAGCTGAGGGGAACTGCTGCTTCATGTAGCCACTCCCCTTCCCTGAAGTCTGTTGCCCGCCTTGTGGTGCGGGCTGACTCTGCGAGGGCTGACCCCCATCCAGGAGCCGCACTGGCCCTGCCAGTCCCTGGCTGCTGCAGTAGTGCTGTGGGACCACCCTGGCAAGGGAAGCCACCAACAGGCAGAAAGTCTCACCCCTTCCGCAAAGGTAGGAGGAGAAAGAAAGAGAGAAGTGCCTCCACAGCCCACTAGTGAATCAGACACAGTCTCAGCCCTGGGACCCTTCCCCTGCCCGGAACGGACCCAGCGCCAGGCCAGTCCTGGGCAGACAGTGAGCTGCCAGCATAACCAAGCAACTTGCTTCACTACAAATAGACACAGTGTATCTTTTCACATCAGCAACACTCGCTAACTTTCAGTTCAAAGCACCCATGCCTTAGCTGCATGACATTCTAGCTTGAATTGCTTCTGATAGCATTGTAAATCTGTGTATATAGTTAAAGCCCCCAAGCATCTTGTCAAGTTGCTATCTGGTGGACAAGCAGTGGAACTGCACCCTTTGTCCCCTTAATTAGAAATTAATTCTGTAAATATTCTAATTGGGTCAAATTGTACATACTAAACCAGTTATGGGATGTATTTCACAAGTGTGCACTAGAATCTATATATAAAATAGTAATTTATTAGTTATTAATATTTTATATCATTAATAATTATTTTTCATAATTCATAAATTAATAACCTCTCCATCACAGCGGGGGGGGGGGGGGGGCAGAAAATCTTCCTAGAGCCAAAATGGTTGCAAAAAATTTTTCTGCTGAAATTAAACATAAAAAATAAAACTTGTGCAGCTGCAGATGGCCATGCTGCAAATCTCCACCATCAGGTATATGTTAGAACTCTTTGAAAACTTTTTAGCAATGAAAGGCAAAATCCATCCCGAGTGAGGGAGGAAAAGGGGGCAGGACCTGGTTGCCATTATAGCAGAGACAGTCCCTCTCACAGCCAGTCATAAAGAAACCCATAAATCCGTATTGTGAACCATAAAATCATTACCATGCCAGCTTTAAAAAACACAAAACCTGAGCTCTGCCTGTTTACAGAGCAGCAGCCACTCAGAAAAGAAAACAAAACTGCATTCCAAGCTCCTGTCCTGACCTTGCAGCATGGCAAAGAGGGAGGTGAAAGCCCCAGACCTGGGGAAGCTATTCATGCATTTTCCATTAAAAATCCCTTTATCATTACTGCTAATTATATACTCTATATCCCTAAAAAGCCTATATACACTTATGCACTTAGTCACTAATGCAATTTTGTATGGAACTATTTTACAACTATGTACACAGAGCACACGGGTATGAGCGCTTACCAGCTACCCTCCCCCCAGCAAGTTCCAAGCCTCTTTATCCCATATACATGCAGCCCCAGCCACCAGTCCCACCATGAACCGTGTTCCAAGGTGCTTCCTGCGAACAGACTCCCTGCCCTCAAGCTCCGCAAGCATTGCCAAGTCCAGAGCAGCTCATTTTCCACATAGTTCTCGGGTTTGAAATGCAGGATCCCTCGGAGGCATGGAGCGTCCCATAGGACCATGGGGTTGGGTTGCAGCGTTCATCCAAGGTGCTGAAAGTCTCAGAAGTTCACTAAAGTCTGTGAAATTCTCACTTGAAGAAAGCAAGCAAGTGCCAGGGGGAGGCAGCAGCTCTGAGGTTGATTGAGTGTTTTGAGCCTCCTGCTAAGCCACAATAGCTGCCAAGGTGGTGGCACCAAGAGCAGTTTCATTGCCTTTACAACGCCTTAACGATTCAGCTGAGTCAGAATCTGTGCTCCCAGTGTCCTGTTCACAAGACCTCACCTTCCCAGTTTCCCAAGTCCTCGAAATCTGACTCCTTCAGTTCTGGAGATTCGCCGATTTCTGTACATCACTGCACTCTCCTCAAGTTTCAAAAGGCAGCGAGATAATGTCGCTTCCTCTGACTTAAGTTCTACTGCTGTTCCTTCAATTTCGTTCATATGTAAGGCCTCTTTTCTTCAAAATCTAGCCAAAACTTCTTACTATAGACTTCTCTTACTTAGTTATTTGTTAACCTATAGTGTCTGCAGAATGTTAGTTCCCAGTTGCTCACCTCTTCTCTCGAGCTCCAGAAGTATCTTTTATTTTGTCCGGACAGACGGTTCTCTGCCACTGTATTTTCAGTTCAGCTGGGATTACCATGGGCCGCTCCCCCTGTGGCTACCAAATCTGTAGCGAATATCCATAGGGATCACACATGTCAGTGTCATCATTTGTGATGAAGTGGGCATGCTTTCCGCATACAGTTCCAAGCCAAGTTTATTGTGAAAGGTGAAAGCACTTATTGTGTTATATAGTGTGTCAGTGGGAGGTGGGAGGTGAAATTCCCTCCCCCCACCGACAATAACCAGGCTAGCCCAGTCTGGAAGTGAATGAAAGCTGTATTTACAAGCACAGTCTACAATCTACGATGAAATGCAATGAATATGTACAAATATACAAAATTCACAACATTTACAAATATATACAATCAACAGAAAATCACAACCAAGCTCCCTTTGCTTCCCCCCAAAGGGGACCCACCCCAGAGGGGCCTCCCTCTCCGAGGAGCTTCACCCCAGACCTCTCTTGGACAGAGTTAGTTAGAACAGAAAGTTGTTAACTTAGCTGCCAAGGTCAGTACGTGTTATCTTCAGCCAGAAGAGAAGAAGAAGAAAACAGCAGCCAGACAGCCCAGCAACTGCCTCGACTGCAGAACGCAGAATGTGCAGAGTGCCCACTTTGTTTTAGGTAATAGTTTTTAAACATTTCTATCTATCCAATGGAAGTGTTTAGAACTGTGATGGTTTGAAACTGTCTTTTTAATTTTTCCTTGCAAAGTTCAGAACAGAGAAAGTGAAAGAATGTAAATAAGTCACTATTGGGTGTAAGAAAGCAAAATAACGATTGTTCTAAACACTTCCATTGGATAGATAGAAATGTTTAAGAACTATTACCCAAAACAAAGTAGGCATTCTGCACATACTGCGTTCGGCAGTGGGGGCAGTTGCTGGGCTGTCTGGCTGCTGTTTCTTCTTCTCTTCTGGCTGAAGATAACACATACTGACCTTGGCAGCTAAGTTAACAACTTTCTGCTCTAACTAAACTCTGCTTCTCTGTCCAGGAGAGGTCTGGGGGGGAAGCTCCTGGGAGAGGGAGGCCCCTTTGGGAGGGTCCCCTTGGGGGGAAGCAAAGGGAGCTTGGTTGTGCTTTTCTGTTGATTGTATATATTTGTAAGTGTTGTGAATTTTGTATATTTGTACATATTCATTGCATTTCATCTGCTTGTAAATACAGCTTTTCATTTGCTTCCAGACTGAACTAGCCTGGTTATTGTCGGTGGGGGGGGAATTTCAGCTCACACCGACACACTTTTTATTTTTGGCGCTCCAACTCGGGGCTCGATTGCTTGTATGATTTATTCCTGCTCAGATTAGGAAGCAAAATGAAGCTGTTTTGGATTTTGAGTAATTTTATTTCCTCTGTTATCAGTGTGATTGTCTACAGATGGGCCATTTCTTGCATGATAGACAAGATTGTGAGATATGTGGCATATAAGTCGTTTCTTTGGGTTAAGAACAAGTTACTGAATGCTGTTGAATTCTGTTGTGGTCTTATTGGGCTTAGAAGATATGGTAACTCAACTATGAATCTGCTAGCAGACACATTTGAGTTTGTTACTCCTCTTACAACTACAGAGGGTCTTTGGAACCAGTGGTACCCTAGATATCTTGTGCTAGCCTTAATTTTGTTGTTTCTTGGAATAATCATATGGCTGCTGATAGCACTGTGTCAAGAAAGACGTAAGGCTACTCACTCTTCCGACCTGTGTAGATGTAAGAGGAAACATAGAAAAGCTCAGAGACGTTCGGAATTGGTTTCTGATTCTGATTACGGTGACCAGGAAATCACAGTTCAGGTTTGTGAGAAAGCTGCTGATAGTTTTGACTCAGAGCCAGCAGCAGTAGCTGCGGGACCTTTGCCAGAATCTGAGATAACAGACTCGGGTACACAGGCAGACATAGTTACACAGACAGACTCGGCGACTCAGACAGACTCGATTACTCAGGCAGAGAGGGGTACACGGGCAGACAGGGGTACACAAACAGACACAGTTGCACAGAGAGAAATGGATGCACAGACAGACATAGTTACACAGAGAGAAATGGTTGTGCAGACAGACATAGCTGTGCAGGCAGACGCCATTAACGAGGCACAGTCTCCTCCTCCTCCCTCTGCTGCCCAGACGGACGCAGCAGTGTCTGCAGGATCTCAAAGCACACCTCCTGCCAACCCTGCACAGACTCCCTCTGCTCCTGCTAACCCTGCACAAAACTCCTCTACTCCTTCCAACTCTGCTGTGAATGTGAAAGCCAATCCAGTAAATTTCGTGGCCACTGTAAGCAGAAAGCGTAAAGGAGCTGCAGGAGGAGATGCAGATGCTGCAGGAAATGGTGCAGATGGAGATGAGGGTCCTTCTACTCAGGGTCCCTCTGTTAAGAAAGATCCTTCTGGTGAGGAAGAGAAGGTTAGCCTTAAAACTCTGGCAGACCTTTTGAGACCCCACATGGATGATGGAGATGTAGACCCTGGTAGATTAGCAACTGCAGGCAGAGCCTCTGAACTCAAGGAAATTCAACGGAGGATTAAAATAGGATTATGGGGACAGCGACCTCAGGATAATGATGATGATGATGATGATGAGGATGACATACAGTCAGCTAATGCACCCAGACAGGAAATTAGACATGTGAGGAAGGATTACATCAGAGGAGATAATGAGCCAGTCCTGTCTTGGCTAGCCAGGTGTTTTGATATGGGAGCCCCAGCATTGGTGGTAGGCGAAAAGTCGGCCTCTCAGTTGGGGATGCTCTCAAAGGATACAGGCATAGACAGGCATTTAGGCAAGTGCATTGGTAAAGCTTCTCTGTGGGCACGCCTCCTACTGGCAGTCTCACTGAGGTACCCCAGCAGAGATGATTTACCATGGAACCCTAAGCCTTGGACCACAATAGATGAGGGAATCAAGCGTCTGAGAGAATTTGCTGTGAGAGAAATAATATATGGAGATCATAAGACTCTGAATCCTGATGAAATTCCTGTTGGAACAGGCCTTGCCAAAAAGCTCATTAAGCTTGCTCCTCCTAATTATGCTACTATTCTGGCAAGCAGGATTGTGGCAAGAAATTATGGTGGAGTGCCTCCCACTGTTGGCCATTTCACTGACCAAATGAGGCAATTGGAGGATAGTCTCGCACGTACTTCTTTGGTTTCAGCCATTGAAACTTTGTCTGGAGAAATAAAGAATTGCATGAAAGAGCTGAAGGAGGAACTTAAAACCTCCATATCCAACTTGATGAAGGGGGATGATTCTGATTCCTCTTCCTCCAGATGGATACAAGTTTCAGCTGTTAGGAACAGACATGCTCCAAGAAGGCCATTCCAGAATAGGTCAAACCAAAACAGACAGCAGAAGCAATCACGTGGCAGTATCTGGATAACTCTGCGTGATCAGTTTGGTGAGAACATGAACAGATGGGATGGTCAACCAACTTCTGATCTTTTCAAGAGGTTACGGGAGCTGCAGAGGGGCAAATCCCGAGGTAGCAATACCAGGAGGGTAGCTGTCGCTTCCTCAGTTTCCCAGAACAACTCTGATAGCTGCAACAGTGATCCTAATTCTGGTGCTGGACGTTGTGCCAGCTGTACATGTGGAGGTAATCCCCACCATTAGGGGTGCCCTGCCTTCTGCCAGGGGGAGGTAAGGGATAATGGAGATAACAGAATCTATTGGGATGTGTACATCCAGTGGCCTGGCACTTAAAAATTTCAGAAGTACAGGGCCTTGGTTGACACAGGAGCTCAGTGCACCATAATACCATCAAATTATCAAGGGGGAGAATCTATAACTATTCAGGGAGTCACTGGTGGATCTCAAGAATTGTTTAAGATAGAGCTTGACATAAGTTTAACTGGGAAGCAGTGGAAGAAACACACTATTGTAACAGGTCCTAATGCACCTTGTATTTTGGAAATTGATTTTCTGAGAGAAGGGCGTTTTAAAGACCCTAAGGGTTACAAATGGGCTTTTGGAATAGCAACTGTAGAAATTGATGGAGGAAAATTGAAGTTGTCCATTAGACCTGAGCTTTCAGATGAATCTGCAGTTGTGGGACAACATGAGATAGAGGATGTAAAGCTGCAGGTTGCTTCTCAAACTGTGCATCACAGACAATACAGAACCAACCGTGACTCTTTGGTGCCCATCCAAAACTTGATTCGTCAGTTGGAGAGTCAGAAGGTCATCAGCAAAACTCATTCACCTTTCAACAGTCCAATCTGGCCTGTGCGAAAACAGAATGGAGAGTGGCGTCTGACAGTTGATTTCCGTGCCTTGAACGAAGTAACTCCACCCATGAGTGCAGCTGTACCAGACATGATGGAACTCCAATATGAGCTGGAATCCAAGCAGGCCAAATGGTATGCTACCATAGACATTGCTAATGCTTTCTTCTCTATTCCCATAGCAGAGGAATGCAGGCCTCAGTTTGCTTTCACCTGGAGAGGCATTCAGTACACATTCAATCGTTTGCCCCAGGGGTGGATTCACAGTTCAACCATCTGCCATGCAGTGATCCATGATGCTTTGGAGAAAGGTGGAGCTCCAGAACACATTCAGTTCATCGATGACATCATCGTCTGGGGTGAGACTGCTGAAGAAGTCTTCGAGAAAGGTAACAAAATCATTGATATTCTCTTGCAAGCTGGTTTCGCTATCAAGCGAGACAAGGTGAAAGGACCTGCCAGAGATATCCAGTTTCTGGGAGTGCGGTGGCAAGATGGTTGCCATCACATCCCAATGGATATGATACACAGAGTCTCCACCATGGCAAATCCCATCAACAAGAAAGAAACTCTGCGTTTCTTAGGCATAGTGGGATTTTGGAGACTGCACATTCCTGGATACAGTCAGATTGTGAAACCTCTCTATGATGTGACTCGAAAGAGAAACAGTTTCCAATGGGGTCCTGAGCAACAAGCAGCCTTTGACCAGATCAAGCGAGAGGTAGTCCAAGCCATGGGTCTGGGACCTGTCCGAACTGGTCCAGACATTAAGAACATTCTGTACACAGCCGCGAGTGACAATGGCCCAACCTGGTGCTTATGGCAAAGAGCTCCAGGGGAGACACGAGGACGTCCTCTTGGTTTCTGGGGTCAAGGCTACAGAGGCTCAGAGGCAAACTACACTCCAACGAGAAAGAGATTTTAGCTGCTTATGAAGGAGTGAAAGCTGCTTCTGAAGTGATTGGAACTGAGTCACAACTTCTTCTAGCTCCTAGATTGCCAGTTCTGAATTGGATGTTCAAAGGCAAAGGTTCTTCACCACATCATGCAACAGATGCTACCTGGTCTAAGTGGATGGCTCTGATAACACAGCGAGCTCGAATGGGAAATCTCGAAAGGCCTGGTTTGGTGGAGGTGATCACAAACTGGCCAGAAGGCACAAGCTGTGCAAAACCTCCAGAGGAGAGAGTAACTCGCGCTGAGGAAGCTCCTCCTTACAGTGATGTGTCTGATGATGAAAAGAGATATGCTTTGTTCACAGACGGTTCCTGTCGTCTGGTTGGGAACAAGCGAAGGTGGAAATCTGCAGTGTGGAGTCCAACGCGCAGAGTTGCAGAAGCGAGAGATGGAGAAGGAGAATCCAGTCAATTTGCAGAGGTAAAAGCTGTCCAGCTAGCTCTTAACGTAGCTGAACGTGAGAGATGGCCAAAGCTTTATCTCTACACTGACTCGTGGATGGTAGCCAATGCCTTGTGGGGTTGGCTGAAAGACTGGAAGAAGAATGGCTGGCAGAGGAAAGGAAAGCCAATCTGGGCTGCAGATCTGTGGCAAGACATTGCTGCTCACATTGAGAGAATCCCAGTGAAAGTGAGACACATCGATGCTCACATTCCTAAGAGCAAAGCTACTGAGGAACAACAACACAACCATCAGGCAGATCTAGCTGCAAGAGTTTCCCAGGTGGACACAAACTCTGATCCTGATCCTGATCTTGACTGGAAACACCGAGGTGAGCTGTTCTTAGCTTGGTGGGCCCATGACTCGTCAGGACATCAAGGCAGAGATGCAACCTACCGATGGGCTCGTGACAGATCCATTGACATTTCCATGGATGCTGTCACACAAGTCATCCATGACTGTGACATTTGTGCTGCTATTAAGCAGGCAAAGCGGATCAAGCCCTTGTGGTACGGTGACCGATGGTCCAAGTACAAGTATGGTGAAGCCTGGCAGATTGACTACATCACTCTACCTCGTTCTCGATCTGGTAAGCAGTATGTGCTGACTATGGTAGAGGCAAGCACTGGATGGCTGGAAACTTATCCAGTTCCTCATGCAACTGCACGTAACACCATTCTTGGTCTGGAAAGACAAATCCTGTGGAGACACGGAACTCCAGAGAGGATTGAGTCAGACAATAGAACTCATTTCAAGAACAATCTTGTAAAAAACTGGGCCAAAGAGCACGGCATCGAGTGGATATTCCACATTCCCTACTATGCACCAGCTGCAGGGAAGATCGAACGCTACAACGGTTTGCTGAAAACCACTCTCAAAGCCATGGGGGGTGGATCTTTGAAAAACTGGGAGAAACATTTAGCACAAGCAACCTGGTTGGTGAATAGTAGAGGTTCAGTGAATCGAGCTGGACCTGCCCAATCAGATTTGTTGCGAAAGGAGGAAGGTGATAGAGTTCCTGTTATCAGAGAAAACAATCTGTTAAGCAAAACTCTGGGTATTTTCTCCTTCAGGAGAGGCCAAGCATGTCCGAGGGGTGGTTTCTGCTGAAGGTCCTGGTCACACCTATTGGGTGATGCAAGAAAATGGTGAAGTTCAGTGTATTCCACAAAGAAATCTAACTTTGCCTGAGAGAGGCTAAATTCAGAGTGTTGCACAGATACAACATCGCGCCCAAGAGGAGAGTCCATAAGATCTACGGTGCATGAACCCTGAGAGCCCTGAGCCACCTGAGAGTCCCTGTTCCTTTCTTCGCTCCATCTGCGAGGAAACAAGCTGTTTGCTGTTTTTCCTGTGATTTGACTCTTTTGAATCATCTACATCTGAGATAACTGGAATGGACTATGGTCTTTATTTAACTAGTGTTGTAGATATTATTTTAGATTAGATAAATGATAGTAGCAGCCAATGGAATTGTTTAGAAGGGGTGGACTGTGATGGTTTGAAACTGTCTTTTTAATTTTTCCTTGCAAAGTTCAGAACAGAGAAAGTGAAAGAATGTAAATAAGTCACTATTGGGTGTAAGAAAGCAAAATAACGATTGTTCTAAACACTTCCATTGGATAGATAGAAATGTTTAAGAACTATTACCCAAAACAAAGTGGGCATTCTGCACATACTGCGTTCGGCAGTGGGGGCAGTTGCTGGGCTGTCTGGCTGCTGTTTCTTCTTCTCTTCTGGCTGAAGATAACACGTACTGACCTTGGCAGCTAAGTTAACAACTTTCTGCTCTAACTAAACTCTGCTTCTCTGTCCAGGGGGGTCTGGGGTGAAGCTCCTGGGAGAGGGAGGCCCCTTTGGGAGGGTCCCCTTGGGGGGAAGCAAAGGGAGCTTGGTTGTGCTTTTCTGTTGATTGTATATATTTGTAAGTGTTGTGAATTTTGTATATTTGTACATATTCATTGCATTTCATCTGCTTGTAAATACAGCTTTTCATTTGCTTCCAGACTGAACTAGCCTGGTTATTGTCGGTGGGGGGGGAATTTCAGCTCACACCGACACAAGAACAATCGTTATTTTGCTTTCTTACACCCAATAGTGACTTATTTACACTCTTTCACTTTCTCTGTGAACTTGTTCTGAACTTTGCAAAGAAAAAATTAAAAAGATAGTTTCAAACCATCACATATAGTTAACTTATATATGTTTCTAATGCAGTCTCGTCACACTCTAATTAGTTACCTTTCCACTGGCATGCGCTCAAGCAAGGCATACAGCTGGTTAATGCTAACAAACAATGCTAACAACATGTACAGCCAAATCCTGCCTGGTCTCTCTCTCAGTTCCTGATAAGGTGTACAGTTCTAACTCAAAGACAAAACATAGTCTTCTCGAAGTTGTTCAAAAATAAACTTTCTCCTACAAGAAGTAACACATATTGTTGTCAATATATTAAAGATGTTCACACAACAGATCTGATTCTAGGTACTAGAGATTTTGCCATTTTCTTTTCACCCACTTTTCATTTATATATATGCTATCCCACATACTCTTAAGAAAAACTCATCCAAATTTTACTTAATCCTTGTAAATGGAGATACAATCATTGCTTATCACAAATGTGTTGGAAAAGTGTTACAGAAAAGCAAGTAGCCAGATTCCTGCAATTCCTTGAAGCCTTCCTGAGGAGCAAGTCGATATTATCATAGTTATAGATTGAAAGTCAATGAAAGGGAAATTAAATAGATTTTTCTCTGGCACCAGACTCTGAATCATTTCCACACTATTATGACCTTTCAAATTTATTCAGTCAACATGTAATCTAGTAACTTACGTCTGCTTATTTGTAAAACCTACAGATATTGTTATGCGGTGCATTTCCAATAAAACAGTTTATAAAATACCGTACCACCAATTTCTTAGAAGTTTACCACTGTTTTCTATGTGAGATATGCAGTATTGTTAAATCAGTTAGGTATATCCTTGTCTTTTTTGTAAACTTTGCAAACCAGTGTCAGGCCAGTTTTAGAGTTTGCTTAAGTCAAGAAGACTGATGTTTTCTCTGTACATCCCAACGGAGAAGGAAAAAGCTTGACTGTCAATTATCTCTTCCCCATTCACTGGAACTGGAGATACTATTACAAACACAGCAATCATCTGAATCTCAAATTGCAAGTATGCTCGTAGAAAATTACATCAGAAATTAAGCACTTTAACTCCAAGGGGAGAAACAATTAGATGACAATCTATTGGAGCAATTACCTCTTTAAAATGGACCAGAGTTATAATACAAAGGGCTTAGGGAAAACGTCAAGCATGATTTAAACTGAGCTGTATGACTGCAAAAAGGACAATTTTCTGAAAGAAACTGAAAAGCCTGATTTCACCAAAAAGCAATTTCTGTTTTGCCTCTGTGGCAATGCATCCAAGGCCCCCCCCTCCCGGGGAGGGGGTGAAGATCAGGAAGTATGGGAAGAGGGCTAAGGAGGAAGGCACCTCCCCCCTTTCAAGACCGTGTCAGCTGACACCTGGGCACCTTCCCCCAAGGCACATATCAGGGCAGAGTCCCGGGCCATCACAACAGAGAACCTTATGCTGGTCAGTTTCTTGCCCTTTTTTGGGCATGTGGAAACATGATCTGTGGCATTTGTGTCACAGGACATTTGGCCCATGAGCTGATATAAAATGGGTTTGCTAGAGAGCACTGGAGGCTCTTCCTGGGATTTTCTCCCCACACATGTGTGGACTACACTCTGCAGTCAAGAAGGATTTCTTGAGAAACAGAGACACTAGGAGGACTGCACACAACTGGGTCCAGGGTTGTGAGTATATTCAGCATCTGCCTGAGTCTCTGGGGAATGCCTTCTTTGTTGGTTAAGGGCAACATACTGCTTTTGGGCTATATCATTTTCCAAATACTGATCTTCAATCATTTGTACCCATTCCTGTAATCTAGAGATATTGTGCAACCGAGTAATGAACCTGTAAATAATAATATATAAATTTGTATATAACTTACATGGGTGGCAGGATTCCTAAATTAATAAAATACATTATATTTCATCTATTTCCTGCCTGCATCCCTTTACCTGTAACAGCCTCCAGAGGAAAGCACACTCAGGAGCCTAAAGGTGTCTTTTATACATGTAGATCCTGATGAAACAAAGATTTCTTTGCAGATAATGGATTTCAAGAACATCAGAAAAATTCCATTCATTTTACAGTTGTGAATATTGGGAAAACATGCAGCAATCACAAAATACTTATGGATTCATAGTGTTGAAGTATGCTAAACCTGAAACCTTTTCTGATGGAAATATGCTCAGAAGTAGTACTCCCACAGACAAGTAAAATGGTGATTTTGCATTGCAAAATTACAAGATATGGATGCTGTATTTTACTAAAAGAATGGGATAACTAGGAAACAATATTGCTTCTTTAGGACTGGCTTTCCTGAGCCATGTATAATCACCTTCTAGAGGTATTTTTTTTCATTGCAACTGGTTACAGCACTGAGGTTACTAAGAAGATATAACAGCCTTGAACAAATTCTTCTGGGGTCTGTGTGCCAGAGGCTGAGTGCTACTCCCCACTGCTCCCTGGCCACCTTTGCCCTGCTCCTTGCCTGGCAAAACCCCTGCCCTGCCAGCCTCTGTGGGGATACCTGTGGTCCTGGCCCAAGGCAACCTCATGCCCTGCAGCATTCTGGCAAAGTCTGGAGGCAGAAGTACATCTTCTCTACTTTGTTCAAGTTTCTTCCTTGAAAGCTCTTAAAGGTTCCACTCTGATCATCTGTCATAAAAAGTTATTAAGCCGTTGGCTGATTTTAATAAACTCTGTGGAAAACAAAAAAAACCCAAACAACACGTTCTCCACAAGGATCAAGAATATGAGCAGCTGCTCTGGAGAAAGAGAAAGAAAGACTGTCAAAAACCTTCACGAAGACACAGGAATTCACCTGATGAGTTGTTCAGCCAAGCAGCAGCCATCTGTGTTGGCCCCATATGTGCAGCTGACAGAGTCTGGGTTGTCTTTTGCCTAGAGAACTGGTCATCCAAGAAAATCCAGGTTTATCTTGGAGGAATATCACAGCACAGAGGTTATGGAAAAGAAGAGGTGGGGGGAGGGGTGTTTCTTTTTGTTTTGTTTCTCTTCGGTTTGTTTTGTATAAGCAGTGCAACCAACTTGCTTGAAATAAACAGCCAGCATCTGCTCAAGGTACCACATGCTTCTAAATGTCTTAGAACACATTACAAAATATATGTAGAAAATCTAGAATTTACCTCTTATACTCCAATGTTTTCTGTCTTGCTCTTACCTCTGCTTGTTCGAAATGCTTCAAGAGCTAGCAGTCTTTATATCTTGGTACACAGTGAAAATTTTGGTTTGGGTTAGTCCTTCAAATGAGTCAAATTGGCTCAACACATCACAGAAGAAATCATTCATGGGATGCAGTTTTCTTTAAGTTCATTAGGATATCTCCTGAAAGGGGATTTCTCAGCTGCTGAAGGAGAGAGTGTAACTCTGAAAGAGATCAAGAAGACAGAGAAGCATGTGTCTGTGGGAAAAGTGGTATCTCTACATATATGAAGTACTACATATACTAAGTATATATACAAAGTACTACAAGTAAGGCTACAGACTGATATATCCTCTCTAGATAAAGATGAGGAGATGACCTCAAAACACCAGAAGACAATAAATATCATCCAAGTATGTGAATAGTAGAAATAATTATGGAGAAGGAGCATTGTTACATAGATTTGACTTCACTTCTGGCAACAGTATCACAAAAAGGAACACACAAAGCAACTACTGCCATGCAACCACCTCTCAGAAAAAGAAGGATCCAATTATCAGAACTCATAAAGTCAACAACTATCACCACTAAGCAGGAAATCCATACTGCTTTCTCCTAGATTTTTATTTTGCTATTTCTATTTTATAGCCCTATATCCTAGTTCCTGTGTTTTCATTTCAGCAGCTCTTAGAGTATTACAGCCCCTAAAGCAACTTCTTTCTTCGTCTGAGTTTCCTCAGAATTGACTCATGCTAGAAATTGTATTTTATATAGTTTCCCATACTGCTTGGGAAGCTAAAATTATAATTAACTTTGGTAATTAGAGTTAGAATATTGCAATAACTCTTCTCCCAGAACTACACTTACCATGAAGTTATTAATCTTTAGAGCTTATTCCTGCATGAGCCAATTAATATGTTGACAACATTGTGATGCTCCATAAATAGTCTTAAAAAATGAAGCCTCCAAATGGTGCAGTCCCAAGGATTCATGAACAACATCCTGGTTATCACGTTTTAATAACAGCAGGCATGGCATTTGAAATTGTTGCATGAATACTAATGAGTTAAGGGCCAGGTTTAGTCCTCAGTGTAGTAATAGGGGGAAGAACCTAGCAGCAAAGCTTTTAACTTTATTACTTCATTTCAGCTATTGATGTTCTGCATGTCTACAAGAGAGGAGGTTTTTATATGTTTTCATAGCATTGCTCTACTACTTCATGTGTTTCCACATGAGCAGCTCAGCACCTACTTCCATCTGTTCCAACTGCAGCTATTTACAAAGCTCTTCGTAGAACCTAAACTCCACTGATGCTCTGGTGCCAGATGGATTGTCAGCCTGGACTACAGGATGAGTAATGTAAAGTCAGCGTGTGGGGTTTCAGAACTTTTATGAAGAACACATAAATACGTCTGGCCGAGTTGTTTCAAAGTTTAAATTGTGCTGGAATTTTGAGCCAAAATTCACTTGTAGATTTACAAAAAATGTCTTTAGAAATTAAATACTTCCTTTGCAGAAAGTTTTTATAAAGGCTTAAGGCTTTGCCAGAGTTTCAAAGATTCATAATCACAGAATAACAGAATGGTAGGGGTTGGAAAGGATATCTGGAGATTACGTAGTCCATCACCCCTTTTAAAGCAGGTTTGCCCAGCTCAGGTTGCATAAGAACATGCCCAAGTGTTTTTTTTTAATTCTCAAAAGAAGGAGACTCAAAAAAACTCTCTGGGCAGTCTGTTCCAGTGTGAACAGCCAGCGTTAGATGTTTCACAGTCTAGACTGTAAGCTTTCCAGCACAATATGGAGCTATCATAATCCAGACCACTTCCACACTTTATATCTTTGACATCTTTTGTGTTTGATTTTTTTTTTCCTCTCAAAGAACATACTTTGTGTTTTTTTTTTATCTCCTAGAATCAAGCTCTTTAATTTTTACTATTTACTGAAACCTGGCATTTTCCACAACAAATAAATAAACCCCATTTAATAAAAACTAAATAAGGATAAATAAAATTCCAAGCACAAATCACACACTGTCACACTACGTAACAGAAGTGCTTTACCTCTCTTCAAACTTTCCTATCCATACTTTGTATTTGGTAGAACTGAGAGAAACTGAATGACAAAAATGATTCCTTCTAGCATCTGAACAGAAACCTACAAACTTTTATTTGGGTTTCACGTGGAAATAGTATCCATATGTTGAGTAGGAATTACGATAAACAGAAACATAAGGACAATTTAAATTTAAGAAATTCTTAAAATTGGTGGTCTACCTTTATTCAGACACACACATTTTCATAATAAACCCTTCTTTAGAAAAAAAAGTATGATACTAGGAATTCAAGGCTTCCTACAGGATTAGGGGGAAAAGCATATTTGTTCTGGAGATGAACCAGGCAGAGGCTGTGCCTAGTTGAGAGGCAAAAGCGGAGGAGGGGGTTTGAGCCTGGAGAGTCAGTCTTGCCTGCTAAAGCTGCTCTGGAGGGGCCAGGATAGCATTGCAGCCTGCCAAGTCAACCACTGCACTGTTGGCATTTTTTTTCTCAGCACACTCAATTAGCCCCACTCACAGCCAAGAGGAAGCCTGGCTTTACAAGGCTTTGGTGTAGGAAAAAGTTACAGAACCACACCATTTTGTTACCTATACCAGGAATATTTGGCTGCTTACTTCAGTTGTGTTTGGAGCCATCTGTGGTCTTCTGCTTCCCATGAAGACAAGTCTTGAAAGGGATAAAACTCCATAGGAGAAAGCTCCAGAGACATCTAGCAGTGTTCAGAAAACACACTATTTTTCTAGAAAATTGATACATTTGTAAAGAAAACAATTCACAGGTTCTATATTTCACTTCTGTATTTAAAGTAAGGAGCATCATTGTTCAGCTTGGAATTGTTTTTCTAAGCATCCTCCAGTATCTGAAAAAATGTATTAAGCAGACAAAAGAGAAGAAAAATATTGCAAAACAGAATCACAGAATCACAGAATGTTAGGGAAGGGACCTCCAGAGAGCATCTAGTCCAACCCCCCTGCCAGAGCAGGATCACCTAGAGCAGATGACACAGGAATTCATTCAGGTGGGTCTTGAATATCTCCAGAAAGGGAGATTCCACAACCCCTCTGGGCAGTCCATTCCAGTGGTCTGTCACCCTCACAGTGAAAACTTATACAGTTGTGGGGTTTTCTATCATTGTTTCATTTCCTTAACTGAATGCTTATATGTCGATAGAAAGACACACACATATGTATGTATGCATACTATCTCTTTTAAAAACATAGCTGATATTTTGATTTTGGGGGGCTGTAAAAAGTGGGGATATGTCCCTATGCATAAACCACTAGCAATAGTGATGTTTTTTCTGATAGCCTTGATTTACATGACATTTATGATAGAGGTATCATTGCCAGATGGTAGGATACTAATTTGGTCTTTCAGCATTTAAAAAGTGCTTCCCTTTTAGTCAGTCCTACCAGCAGAAGTTATAGATCCCTAATTTTTGTTGTCCCATAGCACTTATCTGCCAATATATGTATTAGATTTGGGTTGAGTGGCGGAATGGCATTTCCCTTTAAGACCTGTCTTTTGAATTTCACTTTGAACTCTGTATATCCAAGAGTCTACTTATGTTTAATGACATGTCACTGAAGTAATTATTCAGACAACATGCAAAGTTTCATTTCAGTTTAGTTAATTTTAGGCCTTTGCTACCATCTTCCTCTTTAGATGTCTGTCATAAGTGTCTCTTTTCACATAGCCTTTGGAACAAACAGATGTATTGGGATTTGTTTTTATATTGTTTGCCTTTTTACATGATGGAAAAGATATCACTGGAAAAGAAAATAATAGGCAGACACTTAAACACAAGCTCCCAGAAAAGACAACTTAGAGGTTATTTTGAATATGAAAATAATTTAAAAAAACATTCCACTAAAGAAATCACTTCGTTTTTGCCTGCTTGAAAATAAATTTTCTCAAGACAGTCTTCATGGACTTATAGAAAGCATTGTTTTAGAAGGGATCTCTAGAGATAACCTTGTCCAATTCCTCCACAGTAAGCAGGGACATCCCCAAGTAGGTCAGGTTGCTCAGAGTTCCATTGAGACTGACCTTGAGTGTCTTCAGGGATGGGGCCTCCAGAACTTCTCTGGGCAACCTGTTCCAGTGTTCCATGACCATCATAGGAAAGAACTTCTTCCTAATGTCCAACCTAAATCTACTCTTTTCTAGTCTAAAAGGACTAAAAGCACCCTGTCACATTACTACATGCCTTTGTGAACAGTCCCTCCCCAGACTTGCTGTAGGTCTGCTTCAGGTACTGGAAGGCTGCTATAAGGTTTCCCTGAAGCCTTCTCTTCTCCAGGCTGAACAAGCCCAACTGTCTTAGCCTGTCTTTGTAGGAGATGTGTTCTAGCCCTGTGATCATTTCTGTAGCCCTCCTCTGGGCCCACTCCAGCAGGTCCACATCTGTCTTGTGGTGAGGGCCCCAGAACTGGATACAGTACTTCAGGTGGGTTGTCACCATAGCAGAGTGGAGGGGGAGAATCACATCTATCTGCTGGCCAAGCTGCCTTTGGTGCATCCCAGGATGTGACTGGCTGCAAGTATGCATTCAGCAATGGCTTACATTCAGCTGTTCATCCACCAGCAACCCCAAGTCCTTTTCTGCAGGACTGCTCTCTATCTCATCATCCCCCAGACTGTAATGAAAATGATGGTTGTCCCTGCCCATGTGCAGGACCTTTCATTTGGCTTTCTCAAGCCTCAGGAGGTTCACCTGAGCCCACTTCTTCAGCTAGTCCAAGTTCCTCTGGATGTCATCCTGTCCCAGTGCCATATCAACCACACCACTCAGCTTGGTGTCATCTGCAAATTTGCTGGAGGAGAACTCAGTCCCACTGTCTATATCATTGATGAAGATATTAAACATGACTGGTCCCTGTACGGACTCCTTAGGGGCACCACTTGTTACCCATCTCCCTTTGGGCACTGAGTTGTTGACTATTATCCTCTGGATGTCACCATACCACTAATTCCTTATCCACCAAACCATCTACCCATCAAATCCGTATCTCTTCGATTTAGAAGGGTGTTGTGAGAGACTATGTCAAAGGCTTTTTAGAAGTTCAGATAGATTGTCCAGATAGATATTGTCCTGGTTTCAGCTGGAATAGAGCTAATTTTTCTTCTTAGTAGCTAGAATGGTGCTGTGTGATGGATTCAGTAAGGAAATTGGTATAAGAATGTTGATAATATATTGATGTTTTTAGCTGCTAGGAAATCACACACTTTTCAGCTTCCTACATCTTGCTGGCATGAAGGTGCAGAAGAAGATGAAAGGGAGCATGGCCTAAAGCAATGAACTAAAATTGGCCAGTGGAATATTCTATATTACACAATGTAAATATACAGATGAACGTGGGATAGAAAGCCAGGGTTCTTCGGGGATAGCAGTTATGTCAGTTTCCTCACAGATCACAGGCTGGGATTGCACAGGGCATTGTGCAGCTAGTGGTGCTTGAGGATATAGTTTAGGGGTGAACTTTGCAGAGCAGGGTTATTGGTTGGACTTGGTGATCTTCAGGGTCTTTTCCAAGCTGAATGTTTCTGTGATTCTGTGAATTGCATTGTATACCATAAAATCATAAGATGGTTTCGGTTGGAAAGGACCTCCAAACATCATCTAGTCCAATCCCATTTGCAGTGACCAGGGACATCTTCAGATCAGGCTTGCTCAGAGCCCTGTCAAGCCTGACCTTGAATATCTCCAGGCATGGGGCCTCAACTACCTCCCTGGACAACTTCTTCCTGTGTTCCACCACCCTCACGGTAAAGAACTTTTTCCTAATTTCCAATCTAAATCTACTCTTCTCTGCTTTAAAACCAGTGCCCCCTGGCCTGTCACTACAGGCCTTTGTAAATGGTCCCTCTCCAGCCTTCTTGTAGGTCCATTCAGGTACCGGAAGAATGCTGATGAGGTCTCCCCAGAGCCCTCCCTTCCTCAGGATGAGAATATGTATTCTTTTATTATGATAACTATTCTTATTTTAAAATATAATTTTATTTAAAGTATGAGGGGTTTTTATCTCAGCCTATAAATCTCCTTACCTTTTGTGGTGGTTTGGCCCTGGCCAGATGCCCACCATAGCCACTCTATCAATCCCCTTCCTAAATGGACAGGGAAGAGGGGGAAAAAATAACAAAAGCCAATAATAAGAGAGAAACAATTTAATAACAATAATAAGCAAAGGCAATAGACCACGTGGAAATGAAAGTAGAGAGGGAGATGTTAGTCTCTACTTCCCATCAGCAGGACAATGGTCAGTCTCGGGCAGCAGGACTCCCTAAGCTTAGTGGTTCCTTAGGGTGGACACCATGGCTGAATCCCCTACTTACTTCTTTCACTTCATTCTTATATCTGAGCTGATGTCTTATGGCATGGAATACCTCTCTGGCCAGTCTGGGTCAGCTGGCTCAGCTGTGTCCTCTCCCAGGATCTTGCCCACCCCTCAGTGTACTCTTGGGGCAGGGAAATATTGGAAAGACACAGCCTGGATACTTGAAATTCAGCAATAGCCAAAACACTGCTGTGTTATCAACTACTGCTGCAAAACACAGCACTAGAAAGATGCTGTGAGGAGAATTAACTCCAGCTCAGCCAAACCCAATACATCTTCACCCCTCCAATTCTCTTCCCTTCTCCCAAGGGTGAGGGAAGGGTGAGCTGCATGGTGTTTGCCACATGGGTTCAAACTGTGAACATGATAAAATCTATGCAAATTAGAAACCACTCATTGATTTAGTAACAGCCTCAAACACATGTTTTTTTCAAAGGAAAGTGTTGCCCTTGAAACTCCTCCTAGTATCAAAAAATGCTGTCATATTGATGCTATTTCTGAAATCACTTTCATGAAGCCTTATTTGCCTATATGAGGAAATTGCCCAGTAAGTACACGAAAAACAAAGTCTGAAGTGGAAGAGGCAGTACCCTAAATGGTTTAAGTGAGATTTTATCTGTTTGATGAGAGTGATGTGAAATCAGACATCCTTTCATTGTTAGCATAGGTTTTCAAGTGACAAGTCCTAAAGGCTAGGCAAGGATTAAGTGATCATAATAATCTCATGACTGCACAGTCCAGCCTGCACTTTATTTGGCCAGCTTTTTGTAAGCAGCTGAGGTTAATTTGAACTGAGTCTGAGAACCTCAATTTTCTACCCTAGAGATACGCTACTCTGATGGTACAGAACCAACAGCAATTTCATGCACTGACACTACAAACTACATGTCACATTAGTAATAGAACTGCTAAAAATTAGCACAAAACAGGTCTGTTTTGTCTTTTTATTTTTCTCATTTCCATTAAACCTGCTTAGCACAAAGATGTTCAGAGGAAGTGATTCCCTTTTCTCCACAAAAACTATGATCTACCTTGACCTTAGTAAGGCTTTTGACACTGTCTCCCATAATATCGTTCTGAGTAAGCTCAGGAAGTGTGGAATAGAAGAACAGACAGTGAGATGGATTAGGAACTGGTTACAAAATAGAGTCCAAAGAGTGGTGGTCAGTGATGCCAAGTCCAGTTGGAGAGCTGTGACTAGTGGAGTCCCCCAGGGACCAGTTCTGGGTCCGGTCCTGTTCAACATCTTCATCAATGACATTCATGAGGGGACTGACAGAGTCTGCTCAGCAAGTTTGCTGATGACACCAAACTGGGAGGCTTGGCTGATAGACCTGTGCAGCCATTCAGTGAGACTTGGACAGACTGAAGAGCTGGGCAAAGAGGAACCTAATGAGGTTCAACAAGGATAAGGAGAGAGTCCTGCATCTGGGAAGGAATAATAAATTGCACCAGTACAGGTCAGGAGGAGAACTGCTAGAGAGCAGCCCTGTGAAGAAGGACCTGGGAGTCCTGGTGGGTAACAAATTATCCATGGGTCACCAATGTGCCCTTGAGGCCAAGAAGGCCAATGGGATCCTGTGGTGCATTAGGAGGTGTCATAAATACGCTAGCCAAAAAATATCTTTTAAAATTTTATTGGGAATAAGGGCAAGCAAAGCAGCACGCTGGGCTGAGAAAAGGGACGAAAACACAGCAACAGCAATAGCTTTTTTTCCTTCTTATATAGCTATCTCATTTACATAAACAGGCTTATGGTAAATAGAAAGCAGGGATATGACAATGAGTTCCCAGAATGTTCTGGGGTGCTCGGGAAGAGGATGGGAACAAAGGATGAGGCAATATTTCTCACAGAGTGCTGAAAAGTCTCCCACCTTAAACATGCACCCTTCCCAAGGTTTCTTATCTGAAATCACACATTCCAAGGCAGAGCCAGCACTGCTTTTATCTTTGGTCTGTCTCGTTAGAAGTCAGTTCGAGCTTTTTGAAAACAGCTCTTTGCGATCTTTTAAAAGAAGTTCCTTGAACTTCACTCCTAACTCATCTTTTGACATAACTCACATATTCTTATGAATATTATGAGTATGAATAACAATATAAACAATAATATTCATAACAGGAGGATTGTGTCCAGCAGATCAAGGGGAGGTTCTCCTCCCCCTCTACTCTGCCCTGGTGAGGCCACACCCAGAATACTGGGTCCAGTTTTGGGCTCCCCAGTTCAGAAAGGACAGGGATCTACTCGAGAGAGTCCAACGGAGAGCTACCAGGATGTTTGAGGGACTGGAGCACTGCCCTATGAGGAGAGGCTGAAAGACCTGGGGCTGTTTAGTCTGGAGAAGAGAAGACTGAGAGGGGATTTAATAAATGTTTATAAATATCTGAGGGCTGGGTGTCAAGAGGGAGGGGACAGGCTCTGCTCACTTGCACCCTGTGATAGGACAAGGGGTAATGGATATAAAGTACAACACAGGAGGTTCCACTTCAACATGAGAAAGAACTTCACTATGAGTGTCACAGAGCACTGGAACAGGCTGCCCAGAGAGGCTGTGGAGTCTCCTTCTCTGGAGACTTTCATGACCCATCTGGATGTGTTCCTATGCAACATGTGCTAGATTCTATGGTCCTGCTCTGGCAGGGGGTGTTAGACTCAAATGATCTCCAGAGGTCCCTCCCAACCCCTAACATCCTGTGATTCTGTGATCCTGTAATTGCTGTCAAACAAGACAATAGTTTCACCAGCTGGCTACACGGAACTTCCAGTACTGGGACAGGATACACTACAAACTGTCATTTTTACATTAAATTTGGTTCCAGTAGAAAGTTCCTGGTAAATTCCAGTTCGGAGCTGATAAGAAAAGGTTTTAGGTAGATATATACATCAGTGTTACTGACACAGCAAAGCAATAAGCAGCCTCATCATACCACCTGAGAAAAATCTTTATTTTCCATATGGTTTGGTAGCTTTGGAAAATAATATTGTGCACATTCAGAGAACTTTTTGTTTTCATAGAATCACTTTGGTTGGAAACAGCCTTTAAGATCATTCATTCCAACCATTATCTACCTCTACCAAGTCTGGTGCTAAACCATGTTCCTTAGAACCATATCTATGTCCCATGGATGGTGATTCAACCACCTCCCTGAGGAGCCTATTCCAGTGTTGGATAATCCTTTCAGTGAAGAAGTTTCTGCTAATATCCAGCCTAAACATAAGCAATCAGAAAGCCATAGCTGCTATTTTCTATCCCATTTTGAATTCCAATGAATCTGACCTGTTGAAAGTCACCCTTTTGCAGAAAAAGCTTTGGGTGCAGCCTCATACACCCTAAATTCATTCAAACATGGCTATACTGTAGGCAAGTACTACAGTAAAGCACAAACTTTTCTTCCTATTCTAGCCTAAGGGGTTGAAAGAAAACTGGACACTGTCTAAATTATTCAAGTTTCTTTAGCATAGGAAAATTGTCATTTTTCACACCTTAAAGCAGCCATAATTTCTGCTATTACCTGGCACACTACAGTCTATTATCTACGCATAATTCAGACTAGCCAAAAGATGCCAGATAAAATGAAGCCAGAGAGTTTGAAACTGGTTTGTTACAGACAGACACACACCTTCAGTTCAAACTAGGAACTTGAGTGCAGCCGCTGATCCTCTCAATGCAGATCTAGCCGAGTATGCCAGCACATCTTAAACAATCACACCTTTCCTACTTGCTCCCCATTTCTGCTGCAGTTGCCCCTAGTCTCCTGATATTTCCCTGCCACCCTGCCTCGTGTTATGACTCTACTTCATGATATAACCATGCCACCACCCTTACCCCACTCTGAAGAAGAAGTGTTCTGCTCCAGGTCAGAGCAGGGGGCGGTACTGCCATTTCCAACTTACTTCAATGATTCTGGCAGAGAGCTGTGTCTGTGCTTAGAAAAAAAAGATTTTGCCTGAAGATAGAGTTCTTCTTAGATTATCTATCTACTGCCCCTTTCTGCATACAGAAACAACCTGGTAACTTGAATATCTCTGGTGTTTCATTGCCATTGAACTGCCAGTATTATACCATAACCTGGAGAAAAGTTGCACTACAGCATCTCAGAGCGTATAGACAGATCTGAAACACAATCACATAAGGAATCATTGTTCAAGAGCAAAAGCATTAGAGAAGATTAAAAAAAAAAAGGCTAGGAACTTCTGAGAAACCTCATGATTACAAAACAGCTAAATTACTACATGGCAGAATGTAAAATATTATCTTTTAAAATATCAATCAAAAATGGCAGTACTGGTTTCCTGTCTAGCAGAAAGTTACTGAGCTGGTACTTAGAAGTAATAGGTAAAATAGATCACTGTGAGCAGGACCATTGCTAGCCAGACCACAAATTCCCCTGACATCAATCTCCCATCTGGCAGCCTAAGATGAAAATCCATAAAGAACAGAGAGAGTGCAGGTTTCCTGGACTCAGAGAAAAAAAAAATGTCCTGATCACATGTATATCATTAGCCTAGAACTGAGATAATTTCAATTACACTGAAAATCACTCTGTTGGCAATCAGGAGGATATATAATGCAGGGAGGAAAGAAAAGTTAGTAACTTCATTTTTTTTTCCCTTTTATTTTATTTACCTACTTGCAAAGCAAAATTCACTCAGACTGAAAACATCTCCTTTATGATTTCAGAAGAAATGTCATGAGGATGTCAAACCAGGATTCAGCTAATAAGCCTTCACTGAACTACTTCCAACAATGATTGATAAATCCATGCATAAATACTTGCAGTAATTGAGGACTTTCAGCTTGCAGAAGTTTCCTAAGTGTAAATATGTAGCCATAATGCACATTATGCTACTGCCAGCTGTTAAATGATACTACTTTCAATACAGCATCCATTCTCCTGTGTTTTCTCATGCTTTTGGAAAATCCCAGATCACTTGTAGTCACAGTACAGCTTCTTTGTCCTCACAAACTGCTTCATAAATATGCACCACGAAAAGTAATAAAACTACTTCAAAGAGATATACAGACTTGTTTTAACTGAGATATTCTCATAAACAAAGTTTCATTTACACAAATCTTCTGAACAAAGAGCCTCAAAGTTAATTGTAACACTGCATGCAAGAATAGTAGACAGATTGTAAGAGACAAATTAAAGCTGAAGTTCAACATGATAAACTATTCCATTAAGACTGGTCATGAATCATGACCTCAACCTTTTTAAAAAATGTAATGCCATCATGGGACTGAATATAAATATTTTACAGTACTGTGAATCTGAACTTCAAAATGAATTAGTTTTCCAGAATATCCTGGAGTATTTTCTTTCAATACAGAAGTAGCAACAAACTTCACATGAGTTGTATCCAGGAAAGACATTGAAGCACTAGATTCCCCATACGTACGTATATTTTCTGTCATCCCTCTTCACAAAAGGGAGGAATGTCAATCCTGATCCACCCAATGCATACTTTAAAAATTTAGCCCAAAACTCAGCAAATAAGTCACCAGAAATTTGTCTCTCTTCACCACAAGATATAGTTGTATACAGTTCAGCTTGCTCCTTTGAAGCTATGGGCAAACATGAATTTCATAAGCAGGATTAGCATATGAAGAGATCATAGTCCTCCTTCAGTTGTTTTCTTACTGTGAGAAACCATTGATTTGCAGATAAATACATTCAGTGGTTTACACATGCAATTTCTAACACAGTTTAGTAAAAATTAATATTGTTTGCAAACTCAAAATGTTTGAATTGTTCCAGCCAATAAGGTACATCTAACCAAATATTCAGGAATGTGGGTAGCAGCAGTTCACCCAGAATCCCTAAGAGGACAGTAACTTTCAACTAGAATGGACATTTAGGGGCACAGTATTTTCACTGGAAGAGAATGTCTGACTCTACCTTAAACATAAGTGGGAGATGAAACAAAAAGTCTTCTGTCAGACTACATCTAAATCGATACTCCTGAGGAAGCCTCAATAGAAAAGCCTGAATTTCTCTGGACCACCCCTCACTCCTCAGTTCTCCTTTCAACCAAAGCTTAAAGAACAGAAAAAAATGAAAAAGCAAAAGCAAAACAAAACAAAACCCCCACAGACAAATAAGTTACGGTGATTTCTATAGAAAGGTGAAACTAGAAAGCAGGATAACACCTTTAGTTTACTGACAGCTAGGAACCTGATATAAGCATGGTGTGGGTTGAAAATTCCACCCCCCAACACTAAATTTGCCAGACCAGCTCAGTTGGAAGCGAATGAAAGCTGTATTTACAAGCAAAACTACAATCTACAATGGAGTGCAATGACTATGTACAAATATACAGTATTTACAATATTTACAGGTATTTACAATTAATAAACAGCACAAGGACCGCCCTGGTCAAAGACCAGGGGAAGCTAATAGCTTCTCCCTTCCCTGCCTCCTCCCCTATGCCCCTGTATACAAGGGACAAAAGACAGAAGCAGAAAAGTTAATACCAGTCAAAATAAGGCAGCCAAGGTCAAGCAGAAAACAGTTAGTATCTCCCAGCCCGAGGAAGCAAGAAGAGAGAGAGATTGTTTTGGGAACCAAATCTTATGGTAGGTATCTCTCCAATGGGGTTGCTTAGAATTATTGTTATTTTCCCTTTTACACCCAATAGTGATTTATTTACATTCTACTACTTTCTGTTCAAGATCTGTGAAAAATTTTAAAGGCATAGCCTAAAACTACCACAAAGCAAGAGACTGCAGAAAATGCCACTACTAAATATCTCTGAAAAACCTTCAGTTACAATAAACTCTCAAAATAACACTAAGCAGAACTTTGCTTCCAAAGTTTTTATTCTCCAATGAATGCAAAGAAATCTTTGCATGTGTATAGGAAGAGCATGCATTTTTTCAAGCAAAAGATAATTTATAACACACTTACTAGTTTGGAATGTCTGTAAAGTAGCAGAAAGTTCACACAAGAGGCAAAAGACTTGCACAAAATTCATTACTATTAGAAGGTGCCCAGTGTAATTTTTTCCAGGATTTGGTTAGTCATAATAATCTTTGTGAGACTGTAAAGTTATAATTTGACTTACCTTTTCATAGTACTTTTATTGTCAATTAAAAAAAAAATTAAAAGTATTCTCTTGGGAAATCTGTATTTCACTGAAATTAATTAAGGTTCTTTTTGAGGCTTAGCATTGGTGGAAGAGTTCTGATGTTCTTTATGAGCACATTCAGTCTTTTTTACTGATCTTTCATGTATTGGTGACAAGGTCTCCAAATCAACTGCTTTCATCAAGATTCATGTCTATTGGTAGATGATAGAAGACTGAAAGCTATCCTTTTGTTTTCCCTGCTAGAGTATTTTTCATTATTAAGAGCACATCTTCTGGTTTTTTGTTTTATTTGTTCTATTTAGGGATATATACAATACTGAAATAATAATATTCCCAAATTGCATTTAACAAAGATTAGTTATCTTCTGTTAATGCTGTGTGTTCCCAAGTGATTTCTGGCACATAGTAGACCTCTTCCTTGTGAAAAAGTGGTGGAAATGAACAAAGTTCACCCAAGTAACTTTGGGTCCTCCTTTGGAGTAAAAGATTTATGCCAAGATAGCTTGATCTCACAACATCTTTTCATCTTCCTTACCCAGAACTGGCTTTAGAACACATCCTGGTGAAAGACAGCTTCAGATTTTAGTTCAAGTCAATTTTGGAGCATGCAATTCAATGCTATTGTTTTATACGTTGTTAGGGCTCTGAAATTTTGACTATTGAATGTGACTACAAAAGAGAAAAATTGACAAGATAACAGACGCTTCACTAATCTGCAAAGACTGACATAGCTGCTGTATACATTTGAGTCTAGGACAACAAACACAGCTGTCAGTTTTCTGCTAATAGATGTACCTTCATTTAGGTTAGAGCTAAATATTTGAGCTCTTAGTGACATGGACCTGAAGATTCAACATAATTAGGAGGAACAGTGTTCATTCATGCTTTTAATAAGCTCATGCTAAGTAATTCTTTTTTCTTTATGCATTTTAGTTCACCTTTCCCAAGGACTGATGAGGCACTGTGCTGTAGTGTCTCATTCTAAATCCCCTCTTTTCAGTGGTTTTCAGGATTTTCAGTGGTTAAACACTGCTTCGGATGAAAATCATTAGAATTTAGTTCTCATTTTCAGCTAGCCATTCTCATTATCAATGACCCAATTAGGCTTTTGAAATCCTACCTGGCATATTAATACAAGCTTGGAAACCTAATTTACTTACAAATTTGGTTATTTGCCCTAATTTTCTTCATATTTAGTCTTTGAAGAGAAATAACCAGAAAGTTAAAGAAAGATCAGATACATTGAAAGCTTTGTCCCTATATTAAGGTCCTTACCCAGTTTGATATAGCACTCATTTCAGTGCTTCAGCATTATTCAAGAAATGAAGATTTAATAAGATAAATCACAGGAGTTCCTTTTTGTGTTCTCATATCTCATATCTCATTTAGTTTAATCACAAAATTACAGAATCATTTACATTGGAAAATACCTTTAAGATTATAGAGTCCAGCTGTAAATTTAACACTGCCTTGTTTACCATTACAACATGTGCCCAAGTACCACATCTGTACTTCTAAATACCTGCAGGGATAGTGACTCTACTACTACCCTGGACAGCCTATTCCTGAACTTGACAACTATTTTAGCTAAGGAATTTTTCCTAATAGCCAATCTAAACCTCCGCTGGCAGAACTTGAGCTCACTTCCTCTTATAGAATCATAGAATCAGTCAGGGTTGGAAAGGACCACAAGGATCATCTAGTTCCAACCCCCCTGCCATGGGCAGGGACACCTCACACTAATCAGGCTGCCCAGAGCCTCATTCAGCCTGGCCTTAAACACCTCCAGGGATCGGGTCCTCAACCACCTCCCTGGACAACCCATTCCAGGCTCTCGCCACTCTCATGGTGAAGAACTTCTTCCTCATCATCCAGTCTGAATCTCCCCACTTCCAGCTTCATTCCATTCCCCCTAGTCCTATCACTACCTGATCTTCTAAAAAGTCCCTCCCCAGCTGTCTTGTAGCCCCCTTCAGATACTGAAAGGCCACAATAAGGTCACCTCAGAGCCTTCTCTTCTCCAGACTGAACAGCCCCAACTCTCTCAGTCTGTTGTCATAGGAGAGGTGCTCCAGCCTTCTGATCATCCTGGCGGCGCTCCTCTGGACACTTTCCAGCATGTCCATATCCCCCTTCTAATAGGGGCTGCAGAACTGGACACAGTACTCCAGGTGGGGTCTCACCAGAGCTGAGTAGAGGGGGAGAATCCCCTCCCTTGACCTGCTGGCCACACTTCTCCAGATGCAGCCCAGGCTGTGGTTGGCTTTCTGGGCTGCAAGTGCAAACTGACAGCTCATGTTGAGCTTCTCATCCACTAGCACCCCCAAGTCCCTCTCCTCAGGGCTGCTTTCCAGCCAGTCACTGCCCAGCCTGGATTTGTGCTTGGGATTGCCTCGACCCAGATGCAGGACCCTGCACTTGGTCTTGTTGAACCTCATGAGGTGGGCTTGTGCCTACCTCTCCAGCCTGTCAAGGTCCCTCTGGATGGCATCCCTTCTCTCCAGCATGTCTGCTGCACCACACAGCTTGGTGTCATCAGCAAACTTGCTGAGGGTGCACTCAATGGCACTGTCCATGTCACCGACAAAGATGTTGAACAAGACTGGTCCCAGGACTGATCCCTGAGGGCCTCCACTTGTCACTGGCCTCCACTGGGACATGGAGCCATTGCTAGCCACTCTTTGGGTGTGGCCATCAAGCCAGTTCTTTATCCATCTTGTGGTCCACCCATCAAACCCATGTGTCACCAATTTGGAGACCAGGACGTGGTGCAGGACAGTGTCGAAGGCTTTGCTGAGGTCCCGGTAAATGACGTCAGTTGCTCGCCCCTCATCTATGAAGGTTGTGACCTGTTCATAGAAGGCCACCAGGTCTGTCAGGCAGGATTTGCCCTTGGTGACAGCCATGCTGACTGTACCCAATCACCTCTTCACTATTCTTCTGTCTCAGTAGTGCCTCCAGGAGAATCTGCTCCATGATCTTACCAGGCACAGAGGTGAGACTGACTGGCCTGTAGTTCCCTGGTTCTTCCTTCTTCCCTTTTGAAAATGGGAGTTATGTTTCCCCTTTTCCAGTCAGTGGGGACTTCCCCAGACTGCCAGGACTTTTGGAATATACTAGAGAGGGGTTTAGCAACCTCATCTGCAAGTTCTCTTACGGTACCCCATGGACTTGAACACTTTCAGGTTCTTCAGGTGATCACGAACCTGATCTTCACTTATGATGGGCAGTTCTTCCTTCTGGTTCTTGCCGTTAGCTTCCATGACTATTCCAGGAGTGTGGCTGGAGGCTCTTGCAGTGAAGACTGAGGTAAAGAAGTCATTGAGAACCTCAGCCTTTTCCACGTCACTTCTGACTGTTTCACCTGTTTCGTTTCTGAGGGGACCCACACCTTCCCTAGTCTTCTTATAACCTTCAGTACACCTGTAGAAATTCTTAGTGTTCCCTTTAACCTCCCTGGCTAGATTCAATTCAAACTGTGCTTTGGCTTTCCTAACCAGGTCTCTTGCTGCTTGGTCAGCTTCCTTATATACTCCCCATTCTAGCTGTCCTTTCCTCCACTCTTTGTAGTGTTTTCTTTCAAGTGATAGCATGTCCAGCAGCTCCTTGCTCATCCAGGCAGGCCTCCTAGCATTCTTCCCTGCTTTCCTCTTTGTTGCTATACATTGCTCCTGGACACAGAGAAGGTGGTCCTTGAATATTGACCAGCTGTCCTTGGCCCCTCTTCCCTTTAGGGCTTTGTCCCATGACACTTTGGCTAGCAGATCCCTGAAGTGATCAAATTCTGCCTGCTTAAAATCCAGGGTTGTAAGCTTAGAGTATGTCCTCCTGGTTGCCCTGAGGATCTTGAATTGAACTGCTTCATGGTCACTGCAGCCAAGGCTGTCTCTGAGCCTCACATTGGTTACCAGCCCTTCCCTGTCAGTGAGAACAAGGTCCAGCATAGCACCTTTTCTTCTTGGTTCCTCTACCATTTGGAGGAGGAACTTGTCATCTATGCAATCCAGGAACATCCTGGATTGCTGGTGCCTTGCTGTGTTGTCCCTCCAGCAGATGTCAGGGTGGTTGAAATCACCCAGGAGGACCAGGCCTTGTGACCTGGAAGCTGCTTCTATTTGCCTGTGGAGGGCCTCATCTGCTTTGTTCTGCTGGTCAGGTGGCCTGTAGCAGACCCCTCCAGTAACATCTCCTTCCCCTGTCTTGCCTTTAATTTTAACCCATACACTCTCAACCAGCTCTTCATCCTTCCCCAGGTGGAGCTCCACTGATTCTAGCTGCTCACTGACATAGAGGGCAACACCTCCTCCTCTCCTTCCCTGCCTATCCTTCCTAAAGAGCTTGTACCCATCTATCCCTACATTCTAGTCACGGGAATCATCCCACCGAGTTTCAGTAACAGCCACTATGTCATGGCATCCCAGCAGCACAGTGGCCCTTAACTCATCCTGTTTGTTGCCCAAGCTGCATGGATTTGCATAGAGGCACTTCAGCTGGGCTGGCCCTGTCCATCTCTTTTGCCAATTCCCCTTGATTTCCACAGTGTGTCCTGGTGCATCATCCGTGGCTTGCCTCAGGGCAGCAAGTTGAGAGCCCTCACTAGCTCTCCATCCCTCTGCCTCTGGTGAGCTGCCCCTCTTTATCACTGGCCAGCAGGAGACTATTAACCCCTTCCCCCTTCAAATCCTATTGCTTGTTACTTAGGAGATTAACACACACCTTGCTACATTGTCCTTTCAGGTAGCTGTAGAGAGAGATAAGATCTTCTTTCAGCCACCTTTTCTCCAGGCTAAACAACCCCAGTTGTTCTGCAGATTTTTATGTGGTTTATGAAGATTAGTCCTGATAAAGTATGTACTGATTTGAACCTTTACTGCTCTTCACTATTAGGAATATTTCAGACTGTCCATGTCACAGAGTTCAATCTCCCTAGACACTGGTTTACAACATTTACAATTGCACTCCCTAAGCTGCTGACTGAAGACCTGTATTTTTGCAAAGATTCCATTTTTCCTGTTCTCACTTCATCAGTACCAAACCAGTAATCCTTTGGGTAACAAAAAATTGTTATGTTTTTAGATACTCCACATTTTAATATCTTTATTAAAACACCTAGCAGATTAATAACTTCTTTTGCAATAACCTTTGAGCTTTGTTTTACATTTTCCTTAGAGTGCTATCTCTTTTGACAATTAAGTTTCTCATTGAATATCAAACTTTCCAGTAGCAATTAACTTGATCCTGAGAATTGATCTTGCCATAATTTTGTTAGATCAATACATAGTGTGTTTCTCAAAGATGCTGCGTGTCTAGATGGTGTGGAAAACTGGGTGGCACTGCTTTCAGCAGGGACACTCAGCCTCCCATTCAGACAGCACTGGGAACAGGAAAAGCAAAAGCCATAGAAGCAAGGGAATGAGTACGATAGGCTTGGGACTTTCTCCAGCAAAATGGGCCACCTGGAATCTGAAGTAACCCCTCTGAATTCAGTTCTGAATAAAAATCCACCTTTGGTTTTCAATTTTTCATCTGGGAATGCTGTATCTAATGAAAAGAGAGAGGCCATCTGAAGGGATACAGTTCTATAAAAGAGGTGTATCTGATTCAGACCTTCCTGATTAGAGTTATCCCATGGGATAACATGCTCTATCATTGCAACAGCACTCCAAATATCTATCTTTTCAGAGAATCATAGAATGGTAGGGTTTGAAAGGGACTTCTGAAGATCATCGAGTCCAACCTGCCCTGGGCAGGTCACACATAAAAGCATCCAGACAGGTCTTGAAAGTCTCTACAGAAGGACACCACACAACCTCCCTGGGCAGCCTGTTCTAGGGCCCTGTCACCCTTACTATAAAGTTTTTCCTCACGTTGAGGTGGAATTTCTTGTGTTCAAGTTTGTGTCCCTTGCCCTATTACAGTACACCACCAAAAAGAGAATAGCACCTTCTTGACACCCACCCTGCAGAAACATTAGTAAGATCTCCTGTCAGACTTCTCTAGACTAAACAGACACAGGTTTCTCAGTCCTTCCTCATAAGATATTCCAGTCTGTTAATCAT
Source organism: Indicator indicator (assembly GCF_027791375.1). Lineage (NCBI taxonomy): Eukaryota > Metazoa > Chordata > Aves > Piciformes > Indicatoridae > Indicator > Indicator indicator. Next base: position 235,616 of record NC_072053.1, on the reverse strand, counting down.
GCTCAGAGCTGTCCCTTGGATAGTCTCTAGCATATCCCTGTCTCTCTTGAACTGGAGGAGCCCAGAACTGGACACAACACTCCAGATGTAGTCTCACCAGGACAGAGTAGAGGAGGAGAACATCTCTTGACCTGCTGGCCACACACTTCTTAATGCACCCCAGGACAGCATTGGCCTTCCTGGCCACAAGGGCACATAGCTGGCTCATGGAAAACTTACAGTCCACCAGGACACCAATGTCCTTCTCCATGGAGCTGCTTTCCAGCAGATCAAAACCTAGGTTACCAGCTTTAAATTATTTCAAGTGACAGTCATTTTTTAGCCAGATGCTTTATATGCTAACCTTTTGGTTTCCACTTAGTTCATATATTTTGATGAGACTATCAATGGGATTTTCAGTAGTCCTTGCAAAGCTTTGATATTTTGTTCTACCACAAAGACTGTAGAATTAGTCCTATAATGGGGTTATTAGAAGAGCATGGATAGCTGAAATCAGTTGTTCCCACTAGAACTAGTGGACATATGTTAGGACCCAGTTCTCCCCTTACCAGCCCTGGTCAGCCAGGGATAGGGGATGGCCACCCCAAGGTTCAAATAACTCCCTTGGAATAAATGAAGATGAAATGATGCCAAATCACTGATTTACTGGGTTTATTAGATTGCAACTGGAGCAGAGGGAAAATGAGAGGGGAAAGCAGTGGCAAAAATACGTATCAAAGAGAAGGGTTATCACCATTTCCTGGGCTTGAAAACGGTGACACTGTCACAGGAGCAGTTGCAAGTTTCTTGGCAGCAGGGAGCAGGACTGTGCCACATGGTCTTCTCTAGGCCACAGGCAGCGTGAAGTATAGCCATGCCACAGGGCTATACTTCAAGACGCAGACCAAGAGAAGCAGTGAAGCAGGGCTGTACGACATGGCTGCCACCACTTGTTGCTGCCACTTTCTCTGGCCCCCTCCTGCTTCCCCTGAAGTGCCCTGTTTTTTCTCCTCCCCAGTCCCCCCATGGCCAGAGCTGCATCCCCAGGACTGCAGAATGCAATGCACACAACCACCCTTCAGTAACACTGTTTGAGACAAGCCTGATGCTTGGGGTCTCACAGACATACACACTCAAACGGCTGAAATTTTTGCAAGTGTTTAAACCCATATTAGTTTCTGTTAAGAGCTTTTTGAAAACCAAACACTCTAAAAGCTTCTTGATTTGGGATTTTAAACATCAAGGCACTCTAAACTGTTCGTCTTTTCCAAAAATCTTAGTTTCTTGCTAAATAAATCAGGAAAATTTGTATTACTAGAGTTTAAGTATGATGGACATGTAGATTAAAAGCAGAACAAATACAGTAATTCCCAAATAAAATAAAAAAATAAAACAAAACAAAAAACCCCAAACAAACAAAAATCCCCCCCCCCAAAAAAAAAAAAAAAGAAATGTCTAACAAGAACTTATCTTTGAATAATCTTAATTCCTTTTTCTTTCATGAAAAGAGGCAGGGAAAAAAGCTCATAATTTTTTTTTCAGAGCTTTCATAATACTGTTTTTTCACATATTCTAGTAATCCCTTTACCACCGAAATTATTTTGTTTCTTACAAATTACAAAACTCACTGGATGTGCTGATTAAAACCTATTATTGCTGTAATTCATGCATTGAGAAAACAGAAGTCACATATGTCTGCCTGCAAGAAACAGCATGAAACAGTTGAAAACTAACATCCTTGAGCATTTTTCCATCTGGATTCCATTCAGCATCCAGACTTGGTAATTTATTCGCTTTCATTTCTTAAGTGTATATAGTGCATAGAGTGCTACTAGTGTAGCATCAGTGTCTGTGATACTCTGTCAACTCCTGGATGAGGTTAGGCTTCACTTTACTGGATGGTGAATAAGAGACACAGCCCCTATCTGTAAAACAGACAAAGGGAAAGTCACAGTACAAATTTGATTGTCTCTTCTACAAATTGATTTCTAATTTCCAGATGATGAAGGACAGAGTATTTAACAAAAGTGGCAAAAGAACTGTATGTATTAAAATATTCATAGTGCACAAAACTATAATGACACAAAGAAACCTTTTATTTTTTAGCAATTATTTGAGAAAATATATATTAAGATTTTCCTCTGAAGGAAATAAAAGTACTAGCTCTTTTAAAACAACTTCAGCCCTAGACTCTTATTAAAACAGACTTTCCCAATATTTATACTTTATTGCAGATCCATTTTTATTTGCCAGGTACACTCCAGTAACCCTAGTTGGAATGTGTTAAAGCTCACGCAGCATAAATCACTATTATCTAATTAATTGGTTCTGATGGTGAGGAAGAGAGATTTTTAAATGCAGAAAATCTACCATTAATCAAATACAGCAAGGTTGTTGTTATTAACAGCTCTTCATTCTAAGGGATAATTCTGCAGGTTTTAAGGTTAAATTTCATGACTCCCTAAGTAAGATTTCCTGGCAATTTCATGATCCTTTAATTTGGTCAGCGTAAGAGTGTACCCTGTAAAACTACAATAGGGTGAGGCCTTTTTTAGTACTGGATGTTATGCTTGGGTAGTCCAACCAAAAAAATTTCACTCTGTGAAATTAAATATGGAGGAAGTATAACCATAAATTACAAATTGAATTTAAATTCAAATAGTCGCTCACTTCACTTCTACCACCACTAAAAATGCTCTGAAAGTTTTCAGAAACTTTATGATTTAGATCTGTTCTTAATGGTTGACAAAATAATTACGTGAACATTTTATGTATTCTATTGTTTACATCAGTTTAAATATTTATTTGTGATGAATTCTACTTTCATGATATGTATTAAAACTGTTACTTTCCTTAACAATCTTAAAGGTGATTGAGAACTAAAGGTCAACACAGATTACTTGACTGTAAAAGCCTGAAATGCATACTCCTAATACTTCCTACCCTACAATAATAACTTAGGCAAGTAAAATAAACCTCAAGTATTGCTAAAGGTATTCAGACACCAGTTTGGAGAGATGCTTGATGTGCATTCCATAGGCAAGAGCATTTAGACAGATTAATCTGACATATCCACAAAACAGCAGTCTTAACTATGTATTCAATACATGTGCCACCCATGGTGCCTGAATCAGAAGTCCTCCCTGGTTGAATTCCAGATCACTATTATGGATATTGCTGACCTTCTATCTGCAGATGTTTCAAACAAACCGTTTCAAGTAGACATCTTTCTTCCTCTGGTCTGTACGATTTGCTTTTTTTCCCTCTCTTCCCCCACCACGTCTGACATTAGCTAGATTACTGTGATGACTTCCTCTTACTGTCTTTCTTCTCCAGGTGATATAAGAAGATGTAGAGCCCTCATCCTGTCAGCAAGAAAGGATTAATCCCACTTAACAGAAACAGATGTTCTTAGCACAAATTCATGTATATTATCATTAATATTTGGATTATCCTATTCTACCCTATCTTATCCTTAATCTTTGGATAGAAGTGATAACATTTATTGTAGTTTGAATTATTTGTGCCCTCAAAGATTGTATTTTTGAAGAAAAAATGCAAAAAGCAGCTTTTGCCTGCTTTCAATATAGAATGGAAAGGTAGTTGGCTTGTAATTATTTTTTTTTTGTTTGCTTGTCTGTTTTTGTTGGGTTTTATTTCAGAAATAAGAACAATCACAACAATCAAAAAATCCATGGGTCCTGATGGCCTGCACCTGCAAGTACGGAGGGAGCTGACCTCATCTCCATCCCTGGAAAGGTGATGGAGCAATTCATCCTCGGCACCATCCTTAGGCACATCAAGGACAAGAGGGTCATTAGGAGCAATCAACATGGTTTTACCAAAGGCAAGTCATGTCTGACCAAGAGGCCTTTTATGAGGACATAACCAAATGGATTGATGATGGTAGAGCAGTGGATGTGGTCCACCCTGATTTAAGTAAAGCATTTTACACTGTCTCCCACAGCATCCTTGCAGCTAAACTGGATGATCGGGTATTGAGGTGGATTGGGAACTTGTTGAAGGAAAGAAGTCAGAGAGTTGTGGTCAATTGGATGGAGTCTAGTATCTAGTGGAGTCCCTTAGGGGTCAGTACTGGGACCAGTGCTATTCAATATATTCATCAGCAACCTGGATGAGGGCACTGACTGCACTATCAGCAAGTTTGCTGATGACACCAAACTGGGTGGAGTGGCTGACACACCAGAAGGTTGTGCTGCCATTCAGTGAGACTTGAATAGGCTAGAGAGTTGCTCAGGGAGAAATTTAAGGAAATTCAACAAGGGCAAGTGCAAAGCGTTGCACATGGGAAAGAACAACCCTGTGGATCAGTATAGGTTGGGGACTGACCTGCTGGAGATCAGTGAAGGGGAAAAGGATCTGGGGAACCTAGTGGATGGCAGGTTGAACGTAAGCCAGAAGTGTGCTCTTCTGGCCAGGAAGGCCAAAGCCATTCTGGGTTTTATGAGAAGGGGCCTGGTTAGTAGGCTGAGAGAGGTTCTCCTCCGCCTCTACTCTGCCCTGGTGAAACAGCATCTGGAGTATTGTGTCCAGTTCTGGGCCCCTCAGTTCAGGAAAGACAGGGAACTGCTTGAAAGAGCCCAGTGCAGAGCCACAAAAATGATTAAGGGAGTGGAATGTCTTCCTTATGAGGAAAAACTGAGGCAGCTGGGGCTCTTCAGCTTGGAGAAAAGGAGAGTAAGAGGTGACCTCATTCATGTTTATAATTATGTAAAGGGTGACTTCCAGGATGGCAGCCAGGCTCTTCTCAGAGATGCCCAATGACAGGACAAGGGCCAGTGGGTGGGAGTTGAGGTACAGGAAGTTCCATGGAAACATGAGGAAAATTTTATTCCCTGTGAGGGTAAGGGAACACTGGAACAGGCTGCCCAGGAGGGTTGTGGAGTCTCCCTTTCTGGAGATATTCAAAATCCTCCTGGATACATTCCTATGTGATCTAGTATAGGTGATCCTGCTCTGGCAGCAGGACTAGAATACATGATCTTTTGAAGTCCCTTCCAACCCCTAACATTCTGTGATTCAGTAATTCTGTGAAACCTCTAGGTGAAGCAAAGAGATTCGCTCACATATGAAGCTTAAAAGCTGTCCCTAGTATAAGAGCACAAACCCCTCCAATCGTAACGCTTTGTACATGCTTATCTAGGTCACAGTAGAAAGTAAGTAACAGGAATTTTCAGTTTAATGTCTTCTGTTTTCTATGTACACTGCCAATGGAAAAGCAGGTTGGTCACTAATGTAGCAAAGTAGTTGCTTTTTGAAGGTTTGATAATGTTTAGATTTCATAAATTCATGTGCAGAAAACATCATTAACAATGCTTTAAAGCACTGCTCAAAATGATGGAGCAACAGAAAAATAAAAAAAATAGAAGAAATAGATGAGGAGGCAATCAAGAAGAACAAGAAGAAGAAGAAGAAAAGAGGAAGAAGAAGAAGAAGAAAAGAGAAAGAAGAAAAGGATGACACGGAAGCATGGAATCATGAAAAACATTATGGGCGAAAAAAAACGTGAATATGAATCACTCTAACGGAAACCCAGCTACCACAATCCCTGGACAAGCTCCTGAAGTGCCACAGCACCAAGCTTCTAGATTAGCTCCAAAAACCGTGATTCCACCACCTCCCGGGGCAACATCTTCCCATGACTGACCAATCTCTCACCAGTGTTATCTAAAAAAATACCCATCTAAAGTATTGGCGAGGAAACTCTTCTACAATGCATGGCCAATCTCTCACCCTTAACCTCCCCAACCACACCCTTCTGCGCTCTCTTCTTCTGCTGCATCCCAATCTTCTCCTTCTGTGTCATTCCCACATTCCCCACAAATCACATATTTTCTCCCCAAATCCACCAAGTCCTCCTCACCCCACCATCTTCTCTCTCAAAGAAAACAGGAAAGAAAACGAAGGGCACGACGCAACACAGGACGACGCACAAGAGGCAAAAGGGGACGATACAAAAGAAAGGGACAACACAGAGGGACACACTGATGCAAAAGAAGGCCATGACATACAAGACCACAAAAGAGGAGTATGCCCAGTCAGAAGAAGGGGAGGACTCACAATAAGGAGGAGGGCGCAACAAGGAGGAAAACAACGCACAAGACGAGCAGGAGGACGACAGGAACGGGGACCATGCAGAAGACAAAACCGAAGATGATTTAAAGAAAGGGGACAACGCAGACGTGGAATTGAGGACCACACAGACGAGGAACTCAGCACCAGGCAAAAGAAGGGGACAAAGCCGACGCGGAATTGGAGACAACGCAGATGAGGAATTGACGACCATGCAAAAGAAGGGGACAATGCAGATGAGGAATTGAGGACAACGCAGACCAGGAATTGAGAACAACACAGATGAGGAATTGAGGGCCATGCAAATCAAGGGGAGAATGCAGACTAGGAATTGAGGACAACACAGATGAGGAATTGGGGGCTATGCAAAGGAAGGGGACGATGCAGAGGAGGAAGAAGAGGACGACTGTGTCGGTGTGAGCTGAAATTCCCCCCCCAACAGCAATAACCAGGCTAGCTCACTCTGGAAGCAAATGAAAAGCTGTATTTACAAGCAAAGTCTAAAATATACAATGAAATGCAATGAATATATGCAAATATAAAAAATTCACAACATTCACAAATATATACAATCAACAGAAAAAGCACAACCGATCTCCCTTTGCTTCCCCCCAAGGGGAACCTCCCAAAGGGGTCTCTCTCACTCCCAGGAGCTTCTCCCCAGATCCCCCTGGATAGAGAAGCAGAGTTTGTTAATGAGAAAGTTGTTAACTTAGCTGCCAAGGTCAGTACGTGTTATCTTCAGCCAGAAGGGAAGAAGAAACAGCAACCTGACAGCCCAGCAACTGCCCCCAATGCAGAACGCAGAATATGCAGAGTGCCTATTTTGTTTTGGGTAATAATTCTTAAACATTTCTATCTATCCAATGGAAGTGTTTAGAACAATCGTTATTTTGCTTTCTTACACCCAATAGCGACTTATTTACACTGTTTCACTTTCTCGGTTCTGAACTTTGCAAGTAAAAATTAAAAAGACAGTTTCAAAACATAACAACGACGCAAAAGAAGGGAACCACACTACACCACACAAGAGGACTATGCCCCATTAGAAGAAGGGGTGACTCACAATAACAAGAACGGAACAACGAGGAAGAACACCACACACGGAAGGGCAGGAGGACGACGATGCAAAGGAAGGAAACAACGCCCAAAAACACGCAAGACGACTACGCCCAATCAGAAGAAGGAATGACTCAGAATAAGAAGAAGGGAGAGACCCCGAGAAACACGACGCAGAAGAGGAAGAAGGGGACAACGCAGAAGCAGAGAACCAATCAAATCATTAAGGTTGGAAAAGACCTTGAAGGTCAGTCAATCCAACCGGAACCCAACCACAACGACCACTAAACTAAATCCTGAAGCAACACAACTACATGCTTCTGGAACACCTCCAGAGACGGTGACTCCACCACTTCCCTGGGCAGCCTGTTCCCAGGCCTGACCACTCTCTCAGGCTTCTTCTTCCCATGCCCACCCTTCTACGCTGTTTGTCTTCTGCTTCATCCCCAGCTTCTTCCTCTGTGTCGTTCCCATCTTCTCCCCACACCCACCCAAGCCCACCATTTCCTCCCCAAGCCCACTACCTTCACTCTCAAAGAAGAGAAAGGAAAACAAAAAGGGCACGACGCAACACAGGACGATGAGTAACAGAAAGGGCACAAGACACAAGAAGAAGAACGAGAGGAAGAAGATGATGGCAAAGAAGAAGCAGAAAAGAAGGCGGACGTCGTCAGCTACACCCATGCCCATGCCCATGCCGAGAAGGAAACTGCTGGCTGTGGCGACTCAGGAGGAAGAGAAAGAAGAAGAGAGAAAGAGGAGGGGGAAGAAGAGGAAGGGGAAGATACCTTGTGCAGCAGAAATTCTCCAACGAGGTCAGCCATGGTGTCCCCCACAGCCATTGGCTCTGGAAAGCAAAGGAGAATCAGCTCACTCCCTCTGTCCACCAACTCTCAAGCCTCCTCATGGTGCCTGTGTTCACCACCAGCCCCCAGCCTGCAGAGGGAGACTAACCTCCCTGAGACGACCTGTGATGGTTTGAAACTGTCTTTTTAATTTTTCCTTGCAAAGTTCAGAACAGAGAAAGTGAAAGAATGTAAATAAGTCACTATTGGGTGTAAGAAAGCAAAATAACGATTGTTCTAAACACTTCCATTGGATAATTAGAAATGTTTAAGAACTATTACCCAAAACAAAGTAGGCATTCTGCACATTCTGCGTTCGGCAGTGGGGGCAGTTGCTGGGCTGTCTGGTTGTTGTTTCTTCTTCGCTTCTGGCTGAAGAAAACACACTGACCCTGGCAGCTAAGTTAACAACTTTATGCTTAACTAACTCTGCTTCTCTGTCCAGGGGGGCCTGGGGGGGAAGCTCCTGAGAGAGAGAGGCCCCTTTGGGAGGTTCCCCTTGGGGGGAAGCAAAGGGAGATCAGTTGTGCTTTTTCTGTTGATTGTATATATTTGTGAATGTTGTGAATTTTGTATATTTGTACATATTCATTGCATTTCATCTGCTTGTAAATACAGCTTTTCATTTGCTTCCAGACTGGGCTATCCTGGTTATTGTCGGTGGGGGGGAAATTTCAGCTCACACCGACACACGACCTCAGGGTCTCCCCCAGGGCCTCGCTCTGCAGTAGCTCTTGTTCACCTCAAGGGCCTAACCCCTTGCTCCTTCAGCCGCCATACTAGGCATCACGAAGATGGACAGATGAAACACGGGGAACTGGAGGAACCCTCTTGGCTCCAACACGGATCCATCTGGGGATGCTCTCCAAGGAGCCGAGGCTGCCAATCTGGACGCCCTAGAAAAGAAGAAGAAAAACAGGAGGAAGAGGAGGAAGAAGAAGAAGTGCAGCCACTTCTTCTTCTTCCCCCTCTTCCTCCTAAAGCACCTCCACTTCCTCTTCTTCCTCCTCTTCCTCCTACAGGACGAACCCACAGGATGACGCAGAAGAGGGCAAAAGGACCGCGCATCAGAAGAAGAAAGAAGAAGAGAAGAAGAGCAAGAAGAAAACAAAGAGGAAGAAGAAGAAGACGACGCAGAAGCACGGAATCATGCAAAATATTAAGGTCGGAAAAGACCCTGAAGGTCAGTCACTCCAACCGGAACCCAACTACCATGACCACTACACTAGCTCCTGAAGCATCAAATCTACACGCTTCTGGAACACCTCCAAGGACCGTGATTCCATCACCTCCCTGGCCAGCCTCTTCCTATGCCTGACCACTCTCTCACCCGTCTTCTCCCCAAACACTCCCATCTGTACTCTTGGCTTCTGCTTCATCCCCATCTTCTTCCTCTCTCTCGTTCCCACGTTCTCCCCAAATCCACCATGGCCTCCCCAACCCCACCATATTCCCTCCCAAAGAACAAAAACAAAAAGAAGAAGAAAAAGGAAAAGAAGAAGAAAAATGAAAAGAACAAGAAGGGCACGACGCAGTACAGGACGACGCTGAAGAAAAAGGGAACTACAACAGAAGAGGAAGAAGGGGACCAAGCAGAAGCAGAGAACCATTCCAATCACAAAGGTTGGAAAAGACCTTGAAGGTCACTCACTCCAACCCAATCCCAATTACCATGACTGCTAAACTAGATCCTGAAGCGCCACATCTACACGCTTCTGGAACACCTCCGGAGATGGTGACTCCACCATTTCCACGAGGAACCTCTTCTACGATGCATGGCCAATCTCTCACCCTTGTCCTCCACAACCACATCTTTTACACTCTCATCTTCTGCTTCATCCCCATCTTCCTCCTCTCTCTCGTTCCCACGTTCTCCCCAAATCCACCATGGCCTCCCCAACCCCACCATATTCCCTCCCAAAGAACAAAAACAAAAAGAAGAAGAAAAAGGAAAAGAAGAAGAAAAAGAAGGAGAAGGGCACGACGCAATACGGGACGACGCCGAAGAAAAAGGGGACAATACAGAAGAGGAAGAAGGGGACCAAGCAGAAGCAGAGAACCATTCCAATCACAAAGGTTGGAAAAGACCTTGAAGGTCACTCACTCCAACCCAACCCCAATTACCATGACTGCTAAACTAGATCCTGAAGCGCCACATCTACACGCTTCTGGAACACCTCCGGAGATGGTGACTCCACCATCTCCACGAGGATCCTCTTCTACAATGCATGGCCAATCTCTCACCCTTAACCTCCCCAACCACACCCTTCTGCGCTCTCTTCTTCTGCTGCATCCCAATCTTCTCCTTCTGTGTCATTCCCACTTCTCCACAAATCACATATTTTCTCCCCAAATCCACCAAGTCCTCCTCACCCCACCATCTTCTCTCTCAATGAAAACAGGAAAGAAAACGAAGGGCACGACGCAACACAGGACAACGCACAAGGGGCAAAAGGGGACGATAGAAAAGAAAGGGACAACACAGAGGGACACACTGATGCAAAAGAAGGGCATGACATAGAAGACCACAAAAGAGGAGTATGCCCAGTCAGAAGAAGGGGAGGACTCACAATAAGGAGGAGGGCGCAACAAGGAGGAAAACAACGCACAAGACGAGCAGGAGGACGACAGGAACGGGGACCATGCAGAAGACAAAACCGAAGATGATTTAAAGAAATGGGACAACGCAGACGTGGAATTGAGGACCACACAGACGAGGAACTCAGGACCAGGCAAAAGATGGGGACAATGCCGACCCGGAATTGGAGACAACGTAGATGAGGAATTGACGACCATGCAAAAGAAGGGACAATGCAGATGAGGAATTGAGGACAACGCAGACCAGGAATTGAGGGCCATGCAAATCAAGGGGACAACGCAGATGAGGAATTGAGGACAACGCAGACCAGGAATTGAGGACAACGCAGACCAGGAATTGAGGGCCACGCAGACCAGGAATTGAGGGCCATGCAAATCAAAGGGACAACGCAGATGAGGAATTGAGGACAACACAGACCAGGAATTGAGAACAACACAGATGAGGAATTGAGGGCCATGCAAATCAAGGGGAGAATGCAGACTAGGAATTGAGGACAACGCAGATGAGGAATTGGGGGCTAAGCAAAGGAAGGGGACGATGCAGAGGAGGAAGAAGAGCACGACGCAAAAGAAGGGGACCACACTACACCACACAAGAGGACTATGCCCCATTAGAAGAAGGGGTGACTCGCAGTAACAACGGAAGAACGAGGAAGAACACCACACACGGAAGGGCAGGAGGACGACGATGCAAAGGAAGGAAACAACGCCCAAAAACACGCAAGACGACTACGCCCAATCAGAAGAAGGAATGACTCAGAATAAGAAGAAGGGAGAGACCCCGAGAAACACGACGCAGAAGAGGAAGAAGGGGACAACGCAGAAGCAGAGAACCAATCAAATCATTAAGGTTGGAAAAGACCTTGAAGGTCAGTCAATCCAACCGGAACCCAACCACAACGACCACTAAACTAAATCCTGAAGCAACACAACTACATGCTTCTGGAACACCTCCAGAGACGGTGACTCCACCACTTCCCTGGGCAGCCTGTTCCCAGGCCTGACCACTCTCTCAGGCTTCTTCTTCCCATGCCCACCCTTCTACGCTGTTTGTCTTCTGCTTCATCCCCAGCTTCTTCCTCTGTGTCGTTCCCATCTTCTCCCCACACCCACCCAAGCCCACCATTTCCTCCCCAAGCCCACTACCTTCACTCTCAAAGAAGAGAAAGGAAAACAAAAAGGGCGCGACGCAACACAGGACGATGAGTAACAGAAAGGGCACAAGACACAAGAAGAAGAACGAGAGGAAGAAGATGATGGCAAAGAAGAAGCAGAAAAGAAGGCGGACGTCGTCAGCTACTGTGGCAGTTTAGGCTGGGTGCCCCCTGCCACTGCCGCATGAGATACAGCTCTGGTGTCCTGGGTGCCCACCCACAGGGGTGGACACAGGAAACGACGTATTTCTACCCATAAATCCTGCACCCTATAAGGCCATCTGCAAAGTCATTCTCTTCCTCTTTCTTCCCTCTCTGCTCCCCTGGGAGATGTCCTCTCTTATCGGGTAATGCCGGGGGAGTATCCTCAAGGCCTCTTAGGCCTGTCTAGGCCTAATGCCAAGAGGAGAATGGAGGAGGGGGCAGTCTCAGACCTGGCCAGCCTGAGACTTGCCTAGCAGAGGGAGGGGGAAGAAAGAGCCCTGGGGGTTTGGGTTTACCCTCAGGTGGGAAGAAGGGAAGGATTGGGAAGCCTCTGGGAATTTTGTGAGGGGTTCTGTACGCTTTGGGATACTCTTTGTCACTATGCTTTGTAGTTTGTAGTTCTCTGTAGCTTCACCAATTGCTTTTCCATTTAAACTTTCCATCACTCTCCAATCCGTTTGTGTGAGTCTCATTCTTTTGTCCCTTTCGGGGCAACAGACGATCTGTCTGGCCCCAAACCAGCACAGCTACACCCATGCCCATGCCCATGCCGAGAAGGAAACTGCTGGCTGTAGCGACTCAGGAGGAAGAGAAAGAAGAAGAGAGAAAGAGGAGGGGGAAGAAGAGGAAGGGGAAGATACCTTGTGCAGCAGAAATTCTCCAACGAGGTCAGCCATGGTGTCCCCCACAGCCATTGGCTCTGGAAAGCAAAGGAGAATCAGCTCACTCCCTCTGTCCACCAACTCTCAAGCCTCCTCATGGTGCCTGTGTTCACCACCAGCCCCCAGCCCGCAGAGGGAGACTAACCTCCCTGAGATGAACTCAGGGTCTCCCCCAGGGCCTCGCTCTGCAGTAGCTCTTGCTCACCTCAAGAGCCTAACCCCTTGCTCCTTCAGCCGCCATACTAGGCATCACGAAGATGGACAGATGAAACACGGGGAACTGGAGGAACCCTCTTGGCTCCAACACGGATCCATCTGGGGATGCTCTCCAAGGAGCCGAGGCTGCGAATCTGGACGCCCTAGAAAAGAAGAAGAAAAACAGGAGGAAGAGGAGGAAGAAGAAGAAGTGCAGCCACTTCTTCTTCTTCCCCCTCTTCCTCCTAAAGCACCTCCACTTCCTCTTCTTCCTCCTCTTCCTCCTACAGGACGAACCCACAGGATGACGCAGAAGAGGGCAAAAGGACTGCACATCAGAAGAAGAAAGAAGAAGAGAAGAAGAGCAAGAAGAAAACAAAGAGGAAGAAGAAGAAGACGACACAGAAGCACGGAATCATGCAAAATATTAAGGTCGGAAAAGACCTTGAAGGTCAGTCACTCCACCAGGAACCCAACTACCATGACCACTACACTAGCTCCTGAAGCATCAAATCTACATGCTTCTGGAACACCTCCAAGGACCGTGATTCCATCACCTCCCTGGCCAGCCTCTTCCTATGCCTGTCCACTCTCTCACCCGTCTTCTCCCCAAACACTCCCATCTGTATTGTTGGCTTCTGCTTCATCCCAATCTTCTTCCTCTCTCTCGTTCCCACGTTCTCCCCAAATCCACCATGGCCTCCCCAACCCCACCATATTCCCTCCCAAAGAACAAAAACAAAAAGAAGAAGAAAAAGGAAAAGAAGAAGAAAAATGAAAAGAACAAGAAGGGCACGACGCAGTACAGGACGACGCCGAAGAAAAAGGGGACAACAACAGAAGAGGAAGAAGGGGACGAAGCAGAAGCAGAGAACCATTCCAATCACAAAGGTTGGAAAACACCTTGAAGGTCACTCACTCCAACCCAACCCCAATTACCATGACTGCTAAACTAGATCCTGAAGCGCCACATCTACACGCTTCTGGAACACCTCCGGAGATGGTGACTCCACCATCTCCACGAGGAACCTCTTCTACAATGCATGGCCAATCTCTCACCCTTAACCTCCCCAACCACACCCTTCTGCGCTCTCTTCTTCTGCTGCATCCCAATCTTCTCCTTCTGTGTCATTCCCACGTTCTCCACAAATCACATATTTTCTCCCCAAATCCACCAAGTCCTCCTCACCCCACCATCTTCTCTCTCAAAGAAAACAGGAAAGAAAACGAAGGGCACGACGCAACACAGGACGACGCACAAGAGGCAAAAGGGGACGATACAAAAGAAAGGGACAACACAGAGGGACACACTGATGCAAAAGAAGGGCATGACATACAAGACCACAAAAGAGGAGTATGCCCAGTCAGAAGAAGGGGAGGACTCACAATAAGGAGGAGGGCGCAACAAGGAGGAAAACAACGCACAAGACGAGCAGGAGGACGACAGGAACGGGGACCATGCAGAAGACAAAACCGAAGATGATTTAAAGAAAGGGGACAACGCAGACATGGAATTGAGGACCACACAGATGAGGAACTCAGCACCAGGCAAAAAAAGGGGACAATGCCGACGCGGAATTGGAGACAACACAGACGAGAAATTGACGACCATGCAAAAGAAGGGGACAATGCAGATGAGGAATTGAGGACAACGCAGATGAGGAATTGAGGGCCATGCAAATCAAAGGGACAACGCAGATGAGGAATTGAGGACAACACAGACCAGGAATTGAGAACAATACAGATGAGGAATTGAGGGCCATGCAAATCAAGGGGACAACGCAGATGAGGAATTGAGGACAACGCAGATGAGGAATTGAGGGCCATGCAAATCAAGGGGAGAATGCAGACTAGGAATTGAGGACAACGCAGATGAGGAATTGACGACCATGCAAAAGAAGGGGACAATGCAGATGAGGAATTGAGGACAACGCAGATGAGCAATTCAGGACAACGCAGACCAGCAATTGAGGGCCACGCAAATCAAGGGGACAACGCAGATGAGGAATTGAGGACAACGCAGGCCAGGAATTGAGAACAATACAGATGAAGAATTGAGGGCCATGCAAATCAAGGGACAACGCAGATGAGGAATTGAGGACAACTCAGACCAGGAATTGAGAACACCACAAATGAGGAATTGAGGGCCATGCAAATCAAGGGGAGAATGCAGACTAGGAATTGAGGACAACGCAGATGAGGAATTGGGGGCTAAGCAAAGGAAGGAGACGATGCAGAGGAGGAAGAAGAGGACGACGCAAAAGAAGGAGACCACACTACACCACACAAGAGGACTATGCCCCATTAGAAGAAGGGGTGACTCGCAGTAACAACAATGGAACAACAAGGAAGAACACCACACACGGAAGGGCAGGAGGACGACGATGCAAAGGAAGGAAACAACGCCCAAAAACACGCAAGACGACTACGCCCAATCAGAAGAAGGAATGACTCAGAATAAGAAGAAGGGAGAGACCCCGAGAAACGCGACGCAGAAGAGGAAGAAGGGGACAACGCAGAAGCAGAGAACCAATCAAATCATTAAGGTTGGAAAAGACCTTGAAGGTCAGTCAATCCAACCGGAACCCAACCACAACGACCACTAAACTAAATCCTGAAGCAACACAACTACATGCTTCTGGAACACCTCCAGAGACGGTGACTCCACCACTTCCCTGGGCAGCCTGTTCCCAGGCCTGACCACTCTCTCAGGCTTCTTCTTCCCATGCCCACCCTTCTACGCTGTTTGTCTTCTGCTTCATCCCCAGCTTCTTCCTCTGTGTCGTTCCCATCTTCTCCCCACACCCACCCAAGCCCACCATTTCCTCCCCAAGCCCACTACCTTCACTCTCAAAGAAGAGAAAGGAAAACAAAAAGGGCACGACGCAACACAGGACGATGAGTAACAGAAAGGGCACAAGACACAAGAAGAAGAACGAGAGGAAGAAGATGATGACAAAGAACAAGCAGAAAAGAAGGCGGACGTCGTCAGCTACACCCATGCCCATGCCCATGCCGAGAAGGAAACTGCTGGCTGTGGCGACTCAGGAGGAAGAGAAAGAAGAAGAGAGAAAGAGGAGGGGGAAGAAGAGGAAGGGGAAGATACCTTGTGCAGCAGAATTTCTCCAACGAGGTCAGCCATGGTGTCCCCCACAGCCATTGGCTCTGGAAAGCAAAGGAGAATCAGCTCACTCCCTCTGTCCACCAACTCTCAAGCCTCCTCATGGTGCCTGTGTTCACCACCAGCCCCCAGCCCGCAGAGGGAGACTAACCTCCCTGAGACGACCTCAGGGTCTCCCCCAGGGCCTCGCTCTGCAGTAGCTCTTGCTCACCTCAAGGGCCTAACCCCTTGCTCCTTCAGCCGCCATACTAGGCATCACGAAGATGGACAGATGAAACACGGGGAACTGGAGGAACCCTCTTGGCTCCAACACGGATCCATCTGGGGATGCTCTCCAAGGAGCCGAGGCTGCCAATCTGGACGCCCTAGAAAAGAAGAAGGAAAACAGGAGGAAGAGGAGGAAGAAGAAGAAGTGCAGCCACTTCTTCTTCTTCCCCCTCTTCCTCCTAAAGCACCTCCACTTCCTCTTCTTCCTCCTCTTCCTCCTACAGGACGAACCCACAGGATGACGCAGAAGAGGGCAAAAGGACTGCGCATCAGAAGAAGAAAGAAGAAGAGAAGAAGAGCAAGAAGAAAACAAAGAGGAAGAAGAAGAAGACGATGCAGAAGCACGGAATCATGCAAAATATTAAGGTCGGAAAAGACCCTGAAGGTCAGTCACTCCAACCGGAACCCAACTATCATGATCGCTACACTAGCTCCTGAAGAATCAAATCTACACGCTTCTGGAACACCTCCAAGGACCGTGATTCCATCACCTCCCTGGCCAGCCTCTTCCTATGCCTGACCACTCTCTCACCCGTCTTCTCCCCAAACACTCCCATCTGTACTCTTGGCTTCTGCTTCATCCCCATCTTCTTCCTCTCTCTCGTTGCCACGTTCTCCCCAAATCCACCATGGCCTCCCCAACCCCACCATATTCCCTCCCAAAGAACAAAAAAAAAAGAAGAAAAAGGAAATGAAGAAGAAAAGAAAAGAAGAAGAAAAAGGAAAAGATGAAGAAAATGGAAAAGTAGAGAAGGGCACGACGCAATACGGGACGACGCCGAAGAAAAAGGGAACAATACAGAAGAGGAAGAAGGGGACCAAGCAGAAGCAGAGAACCATTCCAATCACAAAGGTTGGAAAAGACCTTGAAGGTCACTCACTCCAACCCAATCCCCATTACCATGACTGCTAAACTAGATCCTGAAGCGCCACATCGACACGCTTCTGGAACACCTCCGGAGATGGTGACTCCACCATTTCCACGAGGAACCTCTCCTACGATGCATGGCCAATCTCTCACCCTTGTCCTCCACAACCACATCTTTTACACTCTCATCTTCTGCTTCATCCCCATCTTCCTCCTCTCTCTCGTTCCCACGTTCTCCCCAAATCCACCATGGCCTCCCCAACCCCACCATATTCCCTCCCAAAGAACAAAAACTAAAAGAAGAAGAAAAAGGAAAAGAAGAAGAAAAATGAAAAGAACAAGAAGGGCACGACGCAGTACAGGACGACACCGAAGAGAAAGGAGACAACAACAGAAGAGGAAGAAGGGGACCAAGCAGAAGCAGAGAACCATTCCAATCACAAAGGTTGGAAAAGAGCTTGAAGGTCACTCACTCCTACCCAATCCCAAATACCATGACTGCTAAAACAAATCCTGAAGTGCCACATCTACACGCTTCTGGAACACCTCCGGAGATGGTGATTCCACCAAATCCACGAGGAACCTCATCTACAATGCATGGCCAATCTCTCACCCTTGTCCTCCAACACCACATCTTTTACACTCTCATCTTCTGTTTCATCCCCATCTTCCTCCTCTCTCTCGTTCCCACGTTCTCCCCATATCCACCATGGCCTCCCCAACACAACCATATTCCCTCCCAAAGAACAAAAACAAAAAGAAGAAGAAAAAGGAAAAGAAGAAGAAAAAAGAAAAGAAAAAGGAAAAGATGAAGAAAAAGGAAAAGAAGGAGAAGGGCACGACGCAATACGGGACGACGCCGAAGAAAAAGGGGACAATAGAGAAGAGGAAGAAGGGGACCAAGCAGAAGCAGAGAACCATTCCAATCACAAAGGTTGGAAAAGACCTTGAAGGTCACTCACTCCAACCCAACCCCAATTACCATGACTGCTAAACTAGATCCTGAAGCGCCACATCTACACGCTTCTGGAACACCTCCGGAGATGGTGACTCCACCAAATCCACGACGAACCTCTTCTACAATGCATGGCGAAACTCTCACCCTTAACCTCCCCAACCACACCCTTCTGCGCTCTCTTCTTCTGCTGCATCCCAATCTTCTCCTTCTGTGTCATTCCCACGTTCTCCACAAATCACATATTTTCTCCCCAAATCCACCAAGTCCTCCTCACCCCACCATCTTCTCTCTCAAAGAAAACAGGAAAGAAAACGAAGGGCACGACGCAACACAGGACGACGCACAAGAGGCAAAAGGGGACGATACAAAAGAAAGGGACAACACAGAGGGACACACTGATGCAAAAGAAGGGCATGACATACAAGACCACAAAAGAGGAGTATGCCCAGTCAGAAGAAGGGGAGGACTCACAATAAGGAGGAGGGCGCAACAAGGAGGAAAACAACGCACAAGACGAGCAGGAGGACGACAGGAACGGGGACCATGCAGAAGACAAAACCGAAGATGATTTAAAGAAAGGGGACAACGCAGACGTGGAATTGAGGACCACACAGACGAGGAACTCAGCACCAGGCAAAAGAAGGGGACAATGCCGACGCGGAATTGGAGACAACGCAGATGAGGAATTGACGACCATGCAAAAGAAGGGGACAATGCAGATGAGGAATTGAGGACAACGCAGATGAGGAATTGAGGACAACGCAAACCAGGAATTGACGACCATGCAAAAGAAGGGGACAATGCAGATGAGGAATTGAGGACAACGCAGATGAGGAATTGAGGACAACGCAAACCAGGAATTGAGGGCCATGCAAATCAAAGGGACAACGCAGATGAGGAATTGAGGACAAAGCAGACCAGGAATTGAGAACAATATAGATGAGGAATTGAGGGCCATGCAAATCAAGGGGACAGCGCAGACCAGGAATTGAGGGCAATGCAAATCAAGGGGACAACGCAGATGAGGAATTGAGGACAACGCAGACCAGGAATTGTGAACAACGCAGATGAGGAATTGAGGGCCATGCAAATCAAAGGGACAACGCAGATGAGGAATTGAGGACAACGCAGAGCAGGAATTGAGGGCCGTGCAAATCAAAGGGTCAACGCAGATGAGGAATTGAGGGCCATGCAAATCAAGGGGAGAATGCAGACTAGGAATTGAGGACAACGCAGACCAGGAATTGAGGGCCATGCAAATCAAAGGGACAACGCAGACGAGGAATTGAGGGCCATGCAAATCAAGGGGAGAATGCAGACTAGGAATTGAGGACAACGCAGACCAGGAATTGAGGGCCATGCAACTCAAAGGGACAACGCAGATGAGGAATTGAGGGCCATGCAAATCAAGGGGAGAATGCAGACTAGGAATTGAGGACAACGCAGACCAGGAATTGAGGGCCATGCAACTCAAAGGGACAACGCAGATGAGGAATGGAGGACAACGCAGATGAGGAATTGAGGGCCATGCAAATCAAGGGGAGAATGCAGACTAGGAATTGAGGACAACGCAGACCAGGAATTGAGGACAACGCAGACCAGGAAATGACGACCATGCAAAAGAAGGGGATAATGGAGATGAGGAATTGAGGACAACGCAGATGAGGAATTGAGGACAACGCAGAGCAGGAATTGAGGGCCGTGCAAATCAAAGGGACAACACAGATGTGGAATTGAGGACAACGCAAACCAGGAATTGAGAACAACACAGATGAGGAATTGAGGGCCATGCAAATCAAGGGGAGAATGCAGACTAGGAATTGAGAACAACGCAGATGAGGAATTGAGGGCCATTGAAATCAAAGGGACAATGCAGATCAGGAATTGAGGACAACGCAGATGAGGAATTGAGGACAACGCAGACCAGGAATTGAGGGCCATGCAACTCAAAGGTACAACGCAGATGAGGAATTGAGGACAACGCAGATGAGGAATTGAGGGCCATGCAAATCAAGGGGAGAATGCAGACTAGGAATTGAGGACAACGCAGACCAGGAATTGAGGGCCATGCAACTCAAAGGGACAACGCAGATGAGGAATTGAGGACAACGCAGATGAGGAATTGAGGACAACGCAAACCAGGAATTGAGAACAATACAGATGAGGAATTGAGGGCCATGCAAATCAAGGGGACAACGCAGATGAGGAATTGAGGACAACGCAGACCAGGAATTGAGGACAACGCAGATGAGGAATTGAGGGCCATGCAAATCAAGGGGAGAATGCAGACTAGGAATTGAGGACAACGCAGATGAGGAATTGGGGGCTAAGCAAAGGAAGGAGACGATGCAGAGGAGGAAGAAGAGGACGACGCAAAAGAAGGAGACCACACTACACCACACAAGAGGACTATGCCCCATTAGAAGAAGGGGTGACTCGCAGTAACAACAATGGAACAACAAGGAAGAACACCACACACGGAAGGGCAGGAGGACGACGATGCAAAGGAAGGAAACAACGCCCAAAAACACGCAAGACGACTACGCCCAATCAGAAGAAGGAATGACTCAGAATAAGAAGAAGGGAGAGACCCCGAGAAACGCGACGCAGAAGAGGAAGAAGGGGACAACGCAGAAGCAGAGAACCAATCAAATCATTAAGGTTGGAAAAGACCTTGAAGGTCAGTCAATCCAACCGGAACCCAACCACAACGACCACTAAACTAAATCCTGAAGCAACACAACTACATGCTTCTGGAACACCTCCAGAGACGGTGACTCCACCACTTCCCTGGGCAGCCTGTTCCCAGGCCTGACCACTCTCTCAGGCTTCTTCTTCCCATGCCCACCCTTCTACGCTGTTTGTCTTCTGCTTCATCCCCAGCTTCTTCCTCTGTGTCGTTCCCATCTTCTCCCCACACCCACCCAAGCCCACCATTTCATCCCCAAGCCCACTACCTTCACTCTCAAAGAAGAGAAAGGAAAACAAAAAGGGCACGACGCAACACAGGACGATGAGTAACAGAAAGGGCACAAGACACAAGAAGAAGAACGAGAGGAAGAAGATGATGGCAAAGAAGAAGCAGAAAAGAAGGCGGACGTCGTCAGCTACACCCATGCCCATGCCCATGCCGAGAAGGAAACTGCTGGCTGTGGCGACTCAGGAGGAAGAGAAAGAAGAAGAGAGAAAGAGGAGGGGGAAGAAGAGGAAGGGGAAGATACCTTGTGCAGCAGAATTTCTCCAACGAGGTCAGCCATGGTGTCCCCCACAGCCATTGGCTCTGGAAAGCAAAGGAGAATCAGCTCACTCCCTCTGTCCACCAACTCTCAAGCCTCCTCATGGTGCCTGTGTTCACCACCAGCCCCCAGCCCGCAGAGGGAGACTAACCTCCCTGAGACGACCTCAGGGTCTCCCCCAGGGCCTCGCTCTGCAGTAGCTCTTGCTCACCTCAAGGGCCTAACCCCTTGCTCCTTCAGCCGCCATACTAGGCATCACGAAGATGGACAGATGAAACACGGGGAACTGGAGGAACCCTCTTGGCTCCAACACGGATCCATCTGGGGATGCTCTCCAAGGAGCCGAGGCTGCGAATCTGGACGCCCTAGAAAAGAAGAAGGAAAACAGGAGGAAGAGGAGGAAGAAGAAGAAGTGCAGCCACTTCTTCTTCTTCCCCCTCTTCCTCCTAAAGCACCTCCACTTCCTCTTCTTCCTCCTCTTCCTCCTACAGGACGAACCAACAGGATGACGCAGAAGAGGGCAAAAGGACTGCGCATCAGAAGAAGAAAGAAGAAGAGAAGAAGAGCAAGAAGAAAACAAAGAGGAAGAAGAAGAAGACGATACAGCAGCACAGAACCATGCAAAATATTAAGGTCGGAAAAGACCTTGAAGGTCAGTCACTCCAACCGGAACCCAACTATCATGACCGCTACACTAGCTCCTGAAGCATCAAATCTACACGCTTCTGGAACACCTCCAAGGACCGTGATTCCATCACCTCCCTGGCCAGCCTCTTCCTATGCCTAACCACTCTCTCACCCGTCTTCTCCCCAAAC
The DNA here is from genome assembly GCF_027791375.1 of Indicator indicator. NCBI lineage: Eukaryota > Metazoa > Chordata > Aves > Piciformes > Indicatoridae > Indicator > Indicator indicator. The sequence goes on along the minus strand of NC_072053.1, from coordinate 213,561 downwards.
ACTCCCATCTGTACTGTTGGCTTCTGCTTCATCCCCATCTTCTTCGTCTCTCTTGTTGCCACGTTCTCCCCAAATCCACCATGGCCTCCCCAACCACACCATATTCCCTCCCGAAGAACAAAAAAAAAAGAAGAAAAAGGAAATGAAGAAGAAAAGAAAAGAAGAAGAAAAAGGAAAAGCTGAAGAAAATGGAAAAGTAGGAGAAGGGCACGACGCAATACGGGACGACGCCGAAGAAAAAGGGAACAATACAGAAGAGGAAGAAGGGGACCAAGCAGAAGCAGAGAACCATTCCAATCACAAAGGTTGGAAAAGACCTTGAAGGTCACTCACTCCAACCCAATCCCCATTACCATGACTGCTAAACTAGATCCTGAAGCGCCACATCGACACGCTTCTGGAACACCTCCGGAGATGGTGACTCCACCATTTCCACGAGGAACCTCTCCTACGATGCATGGCCAATCTCTCACCCTTGTCCTCCACAACCACATCTTTTACACTCTCATCTTCTGCTTCATCCCCATCTTCCTCCTCTCTCTCGTTCCCACGTTCTCCCCAAATCCACCATGGCCTCCCCAACCCCACCATATTCCCTCCCAAAGAACAAAAACTAAAAGAAGAAGAAAAAGGAAAAGAAGAAGAAAAATGAAAAGAACAAGAAGGGCACGACGCAGTACAGGACGACACCGAAGAGAAAGGAGACAACAACAGAAGAGGAAGAAGGGGACCAAGCAGAAGCAGAGAACCATTCCAATCACAAAGGTTGGAAAAGAGCTTGAAGGTCACTCACTCCTACCCAATCCCAAATACCATGACTGCTAAAACAAATCCTGAAGTGCCACATCTACACGCTTCTGGAACACCTCCGGAGATGGTGATTCCACCAAATCCACGAGGAACCTCATCTACAATGCATGGCCAATCTCTCACCCTTGTCCTCCAACACCACATCTTTTACACTCTCATCTTCTGTTTCATCCCCATCTTCCTCCTCTCTCTCGTTCCCACGTTCTCCCCATATCCACCATGGCCTCCCCAACACAACCATATTCCCTCCCAAAGAACAAAAACAAAAAGAAGAAGAAAAAGGAAAAGAAGAAGAAAAAAGAAAAGAAAAAGGAAAAGATGAAGAAAAAGGAAAAGAAGGAGAAGGGCACGACGCAATACGGGACGACGCCGAAGAAAAAGGGGACAATAGAGAAGAGGAAGAAGGGGACCAAGCAGAAGCAGAGAACCATTCCAATCACAAAGGTTGGAAAAGACCTTGAAGGTCACTCACTCCAACCCAACCCCAATTACCATGACTGCTAAACTAGATCCTGAAGCGCCACATCTACACGCTTCTGGAACACCTCCGGAGATGGTGACTCCACCAAATCCACGACGAACCTCTTCTACAATGCATGGCCAAACTCTCACCCTTAACCTCCCCAACCACACCCTTCTGCGCTCTCTTCTTCTGCTGCATCCCAATCTTCTCCTTCTGTGTCATTCCCACGTTCTCCACAAATCACATATTTTCTCCCCAAATCCACCAAGTCCTCCTCACCCCACCATCTTCTCTCTCAAAGAAAACAGGAAAGAAAACGAAGGGCACGACGCAACACAGGACGACGCACAAGAGGCAAAAGGGGACGATACAAAAGAAAGGGACAACACAGAGGGACACACTGATGCAAAAGAAGGGCATGACATACAAGACCACAAAAGAGGAGTATGCCCAGTCAGAAGAAGGGGAGGACTCACAATAAGGAGGAGGGCGCAACAAGGAGGAAAACAACGCACAAGACGAGCAGGAGGACGACAGGAACGGGGACCATGCAGAAGACAAAACCGAAGATGATTTAAAGAAAGGGGACAACGCAGACGTGGAATTGAGGACCACACAGACGAGGAACTCAGCACCAGGCAAAAGAAGGGGACAATGCCGACGCGGAATTGGAGACAAAACAGACGAGGAATTGACGACCATGCAAAAGAAGGGGACAATGCAGATAAGGAATTGAGGACAACGCAGATGAGGAATTGAGGACAACGCAGACGAGGAATTGAGGGCCGTGCAAATCAAGGGGACAACGCAGATGAGGAATTGAGGACAACGCAGATGAGGAATTGAGGACAACGCAGACCAGCAATTGAGGGCCATGCACATCAAAGGGACAACGCAGATGAGGAATTGAGGACAAAGCAGACCAGGAATTGAGAACAATATAGATGAGGAATTGAGGGCCATGCAAATCAAGGGGACAGCGCAGACCAGGAATTGAGGGCAATGCAAATCAAGGGGACAACGCAGATGAGGAATTGAGGACAACGCAGACCAGGAATTGTGAACAACGCAGATGAGGAATTGAGGGCCATGCAAATCAAAGGGACAATGCAGATGAGGAATTGAGGACAACGCAGACCAGGAATTGAGGGCCATGCAACTCAAAGGGACAACGCAGATGAGGAATTGAGGACAACGCAGATGAGGAATTGAGGGCCATGCAAATCAAGGGGAGAATGCAGACTAGGAATTGAGGACAACGCAGACCAGGAATTGAGGGCCATGCAACTCAAAGGGACAACGCAGATGAGGAATTGAGGGCCATGCAAATCAAGGGGAGAATGCAGACTAGGAATTGAGGACAACGCAGACCAGGAATTGAGGGCCATGCAACTCAAAGGGACAACGCAGATGAGGAATTGAGGGCCATGCAAATCAAGGGGAGAATGCAGACTAGGAATTGAGGACAACGCAGACCAGGAATTGAGGGCCATGCAACTCAAAGGGACAACGCAGATGAGGAATGGAGGACAACGCAGATGAGGAATTGAGGGCCATGCAAATCAAGGGGAGAATGCAGACTAGGAATTGAGGACAACGCAGACCAGGAATTGAGGACAACGCAGACCAGGAAATGACGACCATGCAAAAGAAGGGGATAATGGAGATGAGGAATTGAGGACAACGCAGATGAGGAATTGAGGACAACGCAGAGCAGGAATTGAGGGCCGTGCAAATCAAAGGGACAACACAGATGTGGAATTGAGGACAACGCAAACCAGGAATTGAGAACAACACAGATGAGGAATTGAGGGCCATGCAAATCAAGGGGAGAATGCAGACTAGGAATTGAGAACAACGCAGATGAGGAATTGAGGGCCATTGAAATCAAAGGGACAATGCAGATCAGGAATTGAGGACAACGCAGATGAGGAATTGAGGACAACGCAGACCAGGAATTGAGGGCCATGCAACTCAAAGGTACAACGCAGATGAGGAATTGAGGACAACGCAGATGAGGAATTGAGGGCCATGCAAATCAAGGGGAGAATGCAGACTAGGAATTGAGGACAACGCAGACCAGGAATTGAGGGCCATGCAACTCAAAGGGACAACGCAGATGAGGAATTGAGGACAACGCAGATGAGGAATTGAGGGCCATGCAAATCAAGGGGAGAATGCAGACTAGGAATTGAGGACATCGCAGACCAGGAATTGAGGGCCATGCAACTCAAAGGGACAACGCAGATGAGGAATTGAGGACAACGCAGATGAGGAATTGAGGGCCATGCAAATCAAGGGGAGAATGCAGACTAGGAATTGAGGACAACGCAGACCAGGAATTGAGGACAACGCAGACCAGGAAATGACGACCATGCAAAAGAAGGGGATAATGGAGATGAGGAATTGAGGACAACGCAGATGAGGAATTGAGGACAACGCAGAGCAGGAATTGAGGGCCGTGCAAATCAAAGGGACAACGCAGATGTGGAATTGAGGACAACGCAGATGAGGAATTGAGAACAACACAGATGAGGAGTTGAGGGCCATGCAAATCAAGGGGATAATGGAGATGAGGAATTGAGGACAACGCAGATGAGGAATTGAGGGCCATGCAAATCAAAGGGACAATGCAGATCAGGAATTGAGGACAACGCAGACCAGGAATGGAGGACAACGCAGATGAGGAATTGAGGGCCATGCAAATCAAGGGGAGAATGCAGACTAGGAATTGAGGACAACGCAGACCAGGAATTGAGGACAACGCAGACCAGGAAATGACGACCATGCAAAAGAAGGGGATAATGGAGATGAGGAATTGAGGACAACGCAGATGAGGAATTGAGGACAACGCAAAGCAGGAATTGAGGGCAGTGCAAATCAAAGGGACAACGCAGATGTGGAATTGAGGACAACGCAAACCAGGAATTGAGAACAACACAGATGAGGAGTTGAGGGCCATGCAAATCAAGGGGAGAATGCAGACTAGGAATTGAGAACAACGCAGATGAGGAATTGAGGGCCATGCAAATCAAAGGGACAATGCAGATCAGGAATTGAGGACAACGCAGACCAGGAATTGAGGACAACGCAGACCAGGAATTGAGGGCCATGCAACTCAAAGGGACAACGCAGATGAGGAATTGAGGACAACACAGATGAGGAATTGAGGGCCATGCAAATCAAGGGGAGAATGCAGACTAGGAATTGAGGACAACGCAGACCAGGAATTGAGGGCCATGCAACTCAAAGGGACAACGCAGATGAGGAATTGAGGACAACGCAGATGAGGAATTGAGGGCCATGCAAATCAAGGGGAGAATGCAGACTAGGAATTGAGGACAACGCAGACCAGGAATTGAGGGCCATGCAACTCAAAGGGACAACGCAGATGAGGAATGGAGGACAACGCAGATGAGGAATTGAGGGCCATGCAAATCAAGGGGAGAATGCAGACTAGGAATTGAGGACAACGCAGACCAGGAATTGAGGACAACGCAGACCAGGAAATGACGACCATGCAAAAGAAGGGGATAATGGAGATGAGGAATTGAGGACAACGCAGATGAGGAATTGAGGACAACGCAGAGCAGGAATTGAGGGCCGTGCAAATCAAAGGGACAACGCAGATGTGGAATTGAGGACAACGCAAACCAAGAATTGAGAACAACACAGATGAGGAATTGAGGGCCATGCAAATCAAGGGGAGAATGCAGACTAGGAATTGAGGACAACGCAGACCAGGAATTGAGGGCCATGCAACTCAAAGGGACAACGCAGATGAGGAATTGAGGACAACGCAGATGAGGAATTGAGGGCCATGCAAATCAAGGGGAGAATGCAGACTAGGAATTGAGGACAACGCAGACCAGGAATTGAGGACAACGCAGACCAGGAAATGACGACCATGCAAAAGAAGGGGATAATGGAGATGAGGAATTGAGGACAACGCAGATGAGGAATTGAGGACAACGCAGAGCAGGAATTGAGGGCCGTGCAAATCAAAGGGACAACGCAGATGTGGAATTGAGGACAACGCAAACCAGGAATTGAGAACAACACAGATGAGGAGTTGAGGGCCATGCAAATCAAGGGGAGAATGCAGACTAGGAATTGAGAACAACGCAGATGAGGAATTGAGGGCCATGCAAATCAAAGGGACAATGCAGATCAGGAATTGAGGACAACGCAGACCAGGAATTGAGGACAACGCAGACCAGGAATTGAGGGCCATGCAAATCAAAGGGACAACGCAGATGAGGAATTGAGGACAACGCAGACCAGGAATTGAGGGCCATGCAAATCAAGGGGACAACGCAGACCAGGAATTGAGGACAACGCAGACCAGGAATTGAGGGCCATGCAACTCAAAGGGACAACGCAGATGAGGAATTGAGGACAACGCAGATGAGGAATTGAGGGCCATGCAAATCAAGGGGAGAATGCAGACTAGGAATTGAGGACAACGCAGACCAGGAATTGAGGGCCATGCAACTCAAAGGGACAACGCAGATGAGGAATGGAGGACAACGCAGATGAGGAATTGAGGGCCATGCAAATCAAGGGGAGAATGCAGACTAGGAATTGAGGACAACGCAGACCAGGAATTGAGGACAACGCAGACCAGGAAATGACGACCATGCAAAAGAAGGGGATAATGGAGATGAGGAATTGAGGACAACGCAGATGAGGAATTGAGGACAACGCAGAGCAGGAATTGAGGGCCGTGCAAATCAAAGGGACAACGCAGATGTGGAATTGAGGACAACGCAAACCAAGAATTGAGAACAACACAGATGAGGAATTGAGGGCCATGCAAATCAAGGGGAGAATGCAGACTAGGAATTGAGGACAACGCAGACCAGGAATTGAGGGCCATGCAACTCAAAGGGACAACGCAGATGAGGAATTGAGGACAACGCAGATGAGGAATTGAGGGCCATGCAAATCAAGGGGAGAATGCAGACTAGGAATTGAGGACAACGCAGACCAGGAATTGAGGACAACGCAGACCAGGAAATGACGACCATGCAAAAGAAGGGGATAATGGAGATGAGGAATTGAGGACAACGGAGATGAGGAATTGAGGACAACGCAGAGCAGGAATTGAGGGCCGTGCAAATCAAAGGGACAACGCAGATGTTGAATTGAGGACAACGCAAACCAGGAATTGAGAACAACACAGATGAGGAGTTGAGGGCCATGCAAATCAAGGGGAGAATGCATACTAGGAATTGAGAACAACGCAGATGAGGAATTGAGGGCCATGCAAATCAAAGGGACAATGCAGATCAGGAATTGAGGACAACGCAGACCAGGAATTGAGGACAACGCAGACCAGGAATTGAGGGCCATGCAACTCAAAGGGACAACGCAGATGAGGAATTGAGGACAACGCAGATGAGGAATTGAGGGCCATGCAAATCAAGGGGAGAATGCAGACTAGGAATTGAGGACAACGCAGACCAGGAATTGAGGGCCATGCAACTCAAAGGGACAACGCAGATGAGGAATTGAGGACAACGCAGATGAGGAATTGAGGGCCATGCAAATCAAGGGGAGAATGCAGACTAGGAATTGAGGACAACGCAGACCAGGAATTGAGGGCCATGCAACTCAAAGGGACAACGCAGATGAGGAATGGAGGACAACGCAGATGAGGAATTGAGGGCCATGCAAATCAAGGGGAGAATGCAGACTAGGAATTGAGGACAACGCAGACCAGGAATTGAGGACAACGCAGACCAGGAAATGACGACCATGCAAAAGAAGGGGATAATGGAGATGAGGAATTGAGGACAACGCAGAGCAGGAATTGAGTGCTGTGCAAATCAAAGGGACAACGCAGATGTGGAATTGAGGACAACGCAAACCAAGAATTGAGAACAACACAGATGAGGAATTGAGGGCCATGCAAATCAAGGGGAGAATGCAGACTAGGAATTGAGAACAACGTAGATGAGGAACTGAGGGCTAAGCAAAGGAATGGGACGATGCAGAAGAGGAAGAAGAGGACGACGCAAAAGAAGGGGACCACACTACACCACACAAGAGGACTATGCCCCATTAGAAGAAGGGGTGACTCACAATAACAACAACGGAACAACGAGGAAGAACACCACACACGGAAGGGCAGGAGGACGACGATGCAAAGGAAGGAAACAACGCCCAAAAACACGCAAGACGACTACGCCCAATCAGAAGAAGGAATGACTCAGAATAAGAAGAAGGGAGAGACCCCGAGAAACACGACGCAGAAGAGGAAGAAGGGGACAACGCAGAAGCAGAGAACCATTCCAATCACAAAGGTTGGAAAAGACCTTGAAGGTCACTCACTCCAACCCAACCCAATTACCATGACTGCTAAACTAGATCCTGAAGCGCCACATCTACACGCTTCTGGAACACCTCCGGAGATGGTGACTCCACCATCTCCACGAGGATCCTCTTCTACAATGCATGGCCAATCTCTCACCCTTAACCTCCCCAACCACACCCTTCTGCGCTCTCTTCTTCTGCTGCATCCCAATCTTCTCCTTCTGTGTCATTCCCACCTTCCCCACAAATCACATATTTTCTCCCCAAATCCACCAAGTCCTCCTCACCCCACCATCTTCTCTCTCAAAGAAAACAGGAAAGAAAACGAAGGGCACGACGCAACACAGGACGACGCACAAGAGGCAAAAGGGGACGATACAAAAGAAAGGGACAACACAGAGGGACACACTGATGCAAAAGAAGGCCATGACATACAAGACCACAAAAGAGGAGTATGCCCAGTCAGAAGAAGGGGAGGACTCACAATAAGGAGGAGGGCGCAACAAGGAGGAAAACAACGCACAAGACGAGCAGGAGGACGACAGGAACGGGGACCATGCAGAAGACAAAACCGAAGACGATTTAAAGAAAGGGGACAACGCAGACGTGGAATTGAGGACCACACAGACGAGGAACTCAGCACCAGGCAAAAGAAGGGGACAATGCCGACGCGGAAATGGAGACAACGCAGACGAGGAATTGACGACCATGCAAAAGAAGGGGACAATGCAGATGAGGAATTGAGGACAACGCAGATGAGGAATTGAGGACAACGCAGATGAGGAATTCAGGACAACGCAGACCAGCAATTGAGGGCCATGCAAATCAAAGGGACAACGCAGATGAGGAATTGAGGACAACGCAGACCAGGAATTGAGAACAATACAGATGAGGAATTGAGGGCCATGCAAATCAAGGGGACAACGCAGATGAGGAATTGAGGACAACGCAGACCAGGATTTGAGAACAACACAGATGAGGAATTGAGGGCCATGCAAATCAAAGGGACAACGCAGATGAGGAATTGAGGACAACGCAGATGAGGAATTGAGGACAACGCAGACCAGGAATTGAGGGCCATGCAAATCAAAGGGACAACGCAGATGAGGAATTGAGGACAACGCAGACCAGGAATTGAGAACAATACAGATGAGGAATTGAGGGCCATGCAAATCAAGGGGACAGCGCAGACCAGGAATTGAGGGCCATGCAAATCAAGGGGACAACGCAGATGAGGAATTGAGAACAACGCAGACCAGGAATTGAGAACAACACAGATGAGGTATTGAGGGCCATGCAAATCAAAGGGACAACGCAGATGAGGAATTGAGGACAACGCAGATGAGGAATTGAGGACAACGCAGACCAGCAATTGAGGGCCATGCAACTCAAAGGGACAACGCAGATGAGGAATTGAGGACAACGCAGATGAGGAATTGAGGGCCATGCAAATCAAGGGGAGAATGCAGACTAGGAATTGAGGACAACGCAGACCAGGAATTGAGGGCCATGCAACTCAAAGGGACAACGCAGATGAGGAATTGAGGACAACGCAGATGAGGAATTGAGGGCCATGCAAATCAAGGGGAGAATGCAGACTAGGAATTGAGGACAACGCAGACCAGGAATTGAGGACAACGCAGACCAGGAAATGACGACCATGCAAAAGAAGGGGATAATGGAGATGAGGAATTGAGGACAACGCAGATGAGGAATTGAGGACAACGCAGAGCAGGAATTGAGGGCCGTGCAAATCAAAGGGACAACGCAGATGAGGAATTGAGGACATCGCAAACCAGGAATTGAGAACAACACAGATGAGGAATTGAGGGCCATGCAAATCAAGGGGAGAATGCAGACTAGGAATTGAGAACAACGCAGATGAGGAATTGAGGGCTAAGCAAAGGAAGGGGACGATGCAGAGGAGGAAGAAGAGGACGACGCAAAAGAAGGGGACCACACTACACCACACAAGAGGACTATGCCCCATTAGAAGAAGGGGTGACTCACAATAACAACAACGGAACAACGAGGAAGAACACCACACACGGAAGGGCAGGAGGACGACGATGCAAAGGAAGGAAACAACGCCCAAAAACACGCAAGACGACTACGCCCAATCAGAAGAAGGAATGACTCAGAATAAGAAGAAGGGAGAGACCCTGAGAAACACGACGCAGAAGAGGAAGAAGGGGACAACGCAGAAGCAGAGAACCAATCAAATCATTAAGGTTGGAAAAGACCTTGAAGATCAGTCAATCCAACATTAAACCAACCACAACGATTACTAAACTAAATCCTGAAGCAACACAACTACATGCTTTTGGAACACCTCCAGAGACGGTGACTCCACCACTTCCCTGGGCAGCCTGTTCCCAGGCCTGACCACTCTCTCACCCGTCTTCTCCCCAAACACTCCCATCTGTACTCTTGGCTTCTGCTTCATCCCCATCTTCTTCCTCTCTCTCGTTCCCACGTTCTCCCCAAATCCACCATGGCCTCCCCAACCCCACCATATTCCCTCCCAAAGAACAAAAAGTAAAAGAAGAAGAAAAAGGAAACGAAGAAGAAAAATGAAAAGAACGAGAAGGGCACGACGCAGTACAGGACGATGCCGAAGAAAAAGGGGACAACAACAGAAGAGGAAGAAGGGGACCAAGCAGAAGCAGAGAACCATTCCAATCACAAAGGTTGGAAAAGACCTTGAAGGTCACTCACTCCTACCCAATTCCAAATACCATGACTGCTAAACTAGATCCTGAAGCGCCACATCGACACGCTTCTGGAACACCTCCGGAGATGGTGACTCCACCAAATCCACGAGGAACCTCATCTACAATGCATGGCCAATCTCTCACCCTTGTCCTCCACAACCACATCTTTTACACTCTCATCTTCTGCTTCATCCCCATCTTCCTCCTCTCTCTCGTTCCCACGTTCTCCCCATATCCACCATGGCCTCCCCAATGCAACCATATTCCCTCTCAAAGAACAAAAACAAAAAGAAGAAGAAAAAGGAAAAGAAGAAGAAAAAAGAAAAGAAGAAGAAAAAGGAAAAGATGAAGAAAAAGGAAAAGAAGGAGAAGGGCACGACGCAATACGGGACGACGCCGAAGAAAAAGGGGACAATACAGAAGAGGAAGAAGGGGACCAAGCAGAAGCAGAGAACCATTCCAATCACAAAGGTTGGAAAAGACCTTGAAGGTCACTCACTCCAACCCAACCCCAAATACCATGAATGCTAAACTAGATCCTGAAGCGCCACATCTACACGCTTCTGGAACACCTCCGGAGATGGTGACTCCACCAAATCCACGAGGAACCTCTTCTACAATGCATGGCCAATCTCTCACCCTTAACCTCCCCAACCACACCCTTCTGCGCTCTCTTCTTCTGCTGCATCCCAATCTTCTCCTTCTGTGTCATTCCCACGTTCTCCACAAATCACATATTTTCTCCCCAAATCCACCAAGTCCTCCTCACCCCACCATCTTCTCTCTCAAAGAAAACAGGAAAGAAAACGAAGGGCACGACGCAACACAGGACGACGCACAAGAGGCAAAAGGGGACGATACAAAAGAAAGGGACAACACAGAGGGACACACTGATGCAAAAGAAGGGCATGACATACAAGACCACAAAAGAGGAGTATGCCCAGTCAGAAGAAGGGGAGGACTCACAATAAGGAGGAGGGCGCAACAAGGAGGAAAACAATGCACAAGACGAGCAGGAGGACGACAGGAACGGGGACCATGCAGAAGACAAAACCGAAGACGATTTAAAGAAAGGGGACAACGCAGACGTGGAATTGAGGACCACACAGACGAGGAACTCAGCACCAGGCAAAAGAAGGGGACAATGCCGGCGCGGAATTGGAGACAACACAGACGAGGAATTGATGACCATGCAAAAGAAGGGGACAATGCAGATGAGGAATTGAGGACAACGCAGATGAGCAATTCAGGACAACGCAGACCAGCAATTGAGGGCCACGCAAATCAAGGGGACAACGCAGACGAGGAATTGAGGACAACGCAGGCCAGGAATTGAGAACAATACAGATGAAGAATTGAGGGCCATGCAAATCAAGGGGACAACGCAGATGAGGAATTGAGGACAACTCAGACCAGGAATTGAGAACACCACAAATGAGGAATTGAGGGCCATGCAAATCAAGGGGAGAATGCAGACTAGGAATTGAGGACAACGCAGATGAGGAATTGGGGGCTAAGCAAAGGAAGGAGACGATGCAGAGGAGGAAGAAGAGGACGACGCAAAAGAAGGAGACCACACTACACCACACAAGAGGACTATGCCCCATTAGAAGAAGGGGTGACTCGCAGTAACAACAACGGAACAACGAGGAAGAACACCACACACGGAAGGGCAGGAGGACGACGATGCAAAGGAAGGAAACAACGCCCCAAAACACGCAAGACGACTACGCCCAATCAGAAGAAGGAATGACTCAGAATAAGAAGAAGGGAGAGACCCTGAGAAACACGACGCAGAAGAGGAAGAAGGGGACAACGCAGAAGCAGAGAACCAATCAAATCATTAAGGTTGGAAAAGACCTTGAAGATCAGTCAATCCAACATTAAACCAACCACAACGATTACTAAACTAAATCCTGAAGCAACACAACTACATGCTTCTGGAACACCTCCAGAGACGGTGACTCCACCACTTCCCTGGGCAGCCTGTTCCCAGGCCTGACCACTCTCTCAGGCTTCTTCTTCCCATGCTCACCCTTCTACGCTGTTTGTCTTCTGCTTCATCCCCAGCTTCTTCCTCTGTGTCGTTCCCATCTTCTCCCCACACCCACCCAAGCCCACCATTTCCTCCCCAAGCCCACTACCTTCACTCTCAAAGAAGAGAAAGGAAAACAAAAAGGGCACGACGCAACACAGGACGATGAGTAACAGAAAGGGCACAAGACACAAGAAGAAGAACGAGAGGAAGAAGATGATGGCAAAGAAGAAGCAGAAAAGAAGGCGGACGTCGTCAGCTACACCCATGCCCATGCCGAGAAGGAAACTGCTGGCTGCGGCGACTCAGGAGGAAGAGAAAGAAGAAGAGAGAAAGAGGAGGGGGAAGAAGAGGAAGGGGAAGATACCTTGTGCAGCAGAATTTCTCCAACGACGTCAGCCATGGTGTCCCCCACAGCCATTGGCTCTGGAAAGCAAAGGAGAATCAGCTCACTCCCTCTGTCCACCAACTCTCAAGCCTCCTCATGGTGCCTGTGTTCACCACCAGCCCCCAGCCCACAGAGGGAGACTAACCTCCCTGAGACGACCTCAGGGTCTCCCCCAGGGCCTCGCTCTGCAGTAGCTCTTGCTCACCTCAAGGGCCTAACCCCTTGCTCCTTCAGCTGCCATACTAGGCATCACGAAGATGGACAGATGAAACACGGGGAACTGGAGGAACCCTCTTGGCTCCAACATGGATCCATCTGGGGATGCTCTCCAAGGAGCCCAGGCGGCAAATCTGGACGCCCTAGAAAAGAAGAAGAAAAACAGGAGGAAGAGGAGGAAGAGGAAGAAGAAGTGCAGCCACTTCTTCTTCTTCCCCCTCTTCCTCCTAAAGCACCTCCACTTCCTCTTCTTCCTCCTCTTCCTCCTACAGGACGAACCCACAGGATGACGCAGAAGAGGGCAAAAGGACCGCGCATCAGAAGAAGAAAGAAGAAGAGAAGAAGAGCAAGAAGAAAACAAAGAGGAAGAAGAAGAAGACGATGCAGAAGCACGGAATCATGCAAAATATTAAGGTCGGAAAAGACCCTGAAGGTCAGTCGCTCCACCCGGAATCCAACTACCATGACCGCTACACTAGCTCCTGAAGCATCAAATCTACACGCTTCTGGAACACCTCCAAGGACCGTGATTCCATCACCTCCCTGGCCAGCCTCTTCCTATGCCTGACCACTCTCTCACCCGTCTTGTCCCCAAACACTCCCATCTGTACTCTTGGCTTCTGCTTCATCCCCATCTTCTTCCTCTCTCTCGTTCCCACGTTCTCCCCAAATCCACCATGCCCTCCCCAACCCCACCATATTCCCTCCCAAAGAACAAAAACTAAAAGAAGAAAAAGGAAAAGAAGAAGAAAAAAGAAAAGAAGAAGAAAAAGGAAAAGAAGGAGAAGGGCACGACGCAATACGGGACCACGCCGAAGAAAAAGGGGACAACAACAGAAGAGGAAGAAGGGGACCAAGCAGAAGCAGAGAACCATTCCAATCACAAAGGTTGGAAAAGACCTTGAAGGTCACTCACTCCAACCCAACCCCAATTACCATGACTGCTAAACTAGATCCTGAAGCGCCACATCTACACGCTTCTGGAACACCTCCGGAGATGGTGACTCCACCATCTCCACGAGGAACCTCTTCTACAATGCATGGCCAATCTCTCACCCTTAACCTCCCCAACCACACCCTTCTGCACTCTCTTCTTCTGCTGCATCCCAATCTTCTCCTTCTGTGTCATTCCCACGTTCTCCACAAATCACATATTTTCTCCCCAAATCCACCAAGTCCTCCTCACCCCACCATCTTCTCTCTCAAAGAAAACAGGAAAGAAAACGAAGGGCACGACGCAACACAGGACGACGCACAAGAGGCAAAAGGGGACGATACAAAAGAAAGGGACAACACAGAGGGACACACTGATGCAAAAGAAGGGCATGACATACAAGACCACAAAAGAGGAGTATGCCCAGTCAGAAGAAGGGGAGGACTCACAATAAGGAGGAGGGCGCAACAAGGAGGAAAACAATGCACAAGACGAGCAGGAGGACGACAGGAACGGGCACCATGCAGAAGACAAAACCGAAGATGATTTAAAGAAAGGGGACAACGCAGACGTGGAATTGAGGACCACACAGACGAGGAACTCAGCACCAGGCAAAAGAAGGGGACAATGCCGACGCGGAATTGGAGACAACACAGACGAGGAATTGACGACCATGCAAAAGGAGGGGACAATGCAGATGAGGAATTGAGGACAACGCAGATGAGGAATTGAGGACAACGCAGACGAGGAATTGAGGGCCGTGCAAATCAATGGGACAACGCAGATGAGGAATTGAGGACAACGCAGATGAGGAATTGAGGACAACGCAGACCAGCAATTGAGGGCCATGCAAATCAAAGGGACAACGCAGATGAGGAATTGAGGACAACGCAGACGAGGAATTGAGAACAATACAGATGAGGAATTGAGAGCCATGCAAATCAAGGGGAGAGCGCAGACCAGGAATTGAGGGCCATGCAAATCAAGGGGACAACGCAGATGAGGAATTGAGGGCCATGCAAATCAAAGGGACAACGCAGATGAAGAATTGAGGACAACGCAGATGAGGAATTGAGGACATCGCAGACCAGGAATTGAGGGCCATGCTACTCAAAGGGACAACGCAGATGAGGAATTGAGGACAACGCAGATGAGGAATTGAGGGCCATGCAAATCAAGGGGAGAATGCAGACTAGGAATTGAGGACAACGCAGACCAGGAATTGAGGGCCATGCTACTTAAAGGGACAACGCAGATGAGGAATTGAGGACAACGCAGATGAGGAATTGAGGGCCATGCAAATCAAGGGGAGAATGCAGACTAGGAATTGAGGACAACGCAGACCAGGAATTGAGGACAACGCAGACCAGGAAATGACGACCATGCAAAAGAAGGGGATAATGGAGATGAGGAATTGAGGACAACGCAGATGAGGAATTGAGGACAACGCAGAGCAGGAATTGAGGGCCGTGCAAATCAAACGGACAACGCAGATGAGGAATTGAGGACATCGCAAACCAGGAATTGAGAACAACACAGATGAGGAATTGAGGGCCATGCAAATCAAGGGGAGAATGCAGACTAGGAATTGAGAACAACGCAGATGAGGAATTGAGGGCTAAGCAAAGGAAGGGGACGATGCAGAGGAGGAAGAAGAGGACGACGCAAAAGAAGGGGACCACACTACACCACACAAGAGGACTATGCCCCATTAGAAGAAGCGGTGACTCACAATAACAACAACGGAACAACGAGGAAGAACACCACACACGGAAGGGCAGGAGGACGACGATGCAAAGGAAGGAAACAACGCCCAAAAACACGCAAGACGACTACGCCCAATCAGAAGAAGGAATGACTCAGAATAAGAAGAAGGGAGAGACCCTGAGAAACACGACGCAGAAGAGGAAGAAGGGGACAACGCAGAAGCAGAGAACCAATCAAATCATTAAGGTTGGAAAAGACCTTGAAGATCAGTCAATCCAACATTAAACCAACCACAACGATTACTAAACTAAATCCTGAAGCAACACAACTACATGCTTCTGGAACACCTCCAGAGACGGTGACTCCACCACTTCCCTGGGCAGCCTGTTCCCAGGCCTGACCACTCTCTCAGGCTTCTTCTTCCCATGCTCACCCTTATACGCTGTTTGTCTTCTGCTTCATCCCCAGCTTCTTCCTCTGTGTCTTTCCCATCTTCTCCCCACACCCACCCAAGCCCACCATTTCCTCCCCAAGCCCACTACCTTCACTCTCAAAGAAGAGAAAGGAAAACAAAAAGGGCACGACGCAACACAGGACGATGAGTAACAGAAAGGGCACAAGACACAAGAAGAAGAACGAGAGGAAGAAGATGATGGCAAAGAAGAAGCAGAAAAGAAGGCGGACGTCGTCAGCTACACCCATGCCCATGCCGAGAAGGAAACTGCTGGCTGTGGCGACTCAGGAGGAAGAGAAAGAAGAAGAGAGAAAGAGGAGGGGGAAGAAGAGGAAGGGGAAGATACCTTGTGCAGCAGAATTTCTCCAACGAGGTCAGCCATGGTGTCCCCCACAGCCATTGGCTCTGGAAAGCAAAGGAGAATCAGCTCACTCCCTCTGTTCACCAACTCTCAAGCCTCCTCATGGTGCCTGTGTTCACCACCAGCCCCCAGCCCGCAGAGGGAGACTAACCTCCCTGAGACGACCTCAGGGTCTCCCCCAGGGCCTCGCTCTGCAGTAGCTCTTGCTCACCTCAAGGGCCTAACCCCTTGCTCCTTCAGCCGCCATACTAGGCATCACGAAGATGGACAGATGAAACACGGGGAACTGGAGGAACCCTCTTGGCTCCAACACGGATCCATCTGGGGATGCTCTCCAAGGAGCCGAGGCTGCGAATCTGGACGCCCTAGAAAAGAAGAAGAAAAACAGGAGGAAGAGGAGGAAGAGGAAGAAGTGCAGCCACTTCTTCTTCTTCCCCCTCTTCCTCCTAAAGCACCTCCACTTCCTCTTCTTCCTCCTCTTCCTCCTACAGGACGAACCCACAGGATGACGCAGAAGAGGGCAAAAGGACTGCGCATCAGAAGAAGAAAGAAGAAGAGAGAAGAGGAAGAAGAAAACAAGGAGGAAGAAGAAGAAGACGACGCAGAAGCATGGAATCATGCAAAATATTAAGGTCGGAAAAGACCCTGAAGGTCAGTCACTCCAACCGGAACCCAACTACCATGACCACTACACTAGCTCCTGAAGCATCAAATCTACACGCTTCTGGAACACCTCCAAGGACCGTGATTCCATCACCTCCCTGGCCAGCCTCTTCCTATGCCTGTCCACTCTCTCACCCGTCTTCTCCCCAAACACTCCCATCTGTACTGTTGGCTTCTGCTTCATCCCCATCTTCTTCCTCTCTCTCGTTCCCACGTTCTCCCCAAATCCACCATGGCCTCCCCAGCCCCACCATATTCTCTCCCAAGGAACAAAAACAAAAAGAAGAAGAAAAAGGAAAAGAAGAAGAAAAATGAAAAAAAGAAGAAGGGCACGACACAGTACAGGACGCCGCTGCAGAAAAAGGGAACAACAACAGAAGAGGAAGAAGGGGACCAAGCAGAAGCAGAGAACCATTCCATTCCAAAGGTTGGAAAAGACCTTGAAGGTCACTCACTCCAACCCAATGCCAGCTACCATGACTGCTAAAGTAGATCCTGAAGCACAACATCTACATGCTTCTGGAACAACTCCGGAGATGGTGACTCCTCCATCTCCACGAGGAACCTCTTCTACAGTTCATGACCAATCTCTCACCCTTGTCTTTCACAACCACACCTATCTACACTCTGATCTTCTGCTTCATCCCCATCTTCCTCCTCTGTCTCGTTCCCACGTTTCTCCCGAAATCCACCATTGCCTCCCCAACCCAACCATATTCCCTCCCAAAGAACAAAAACAAAAAGAAGAAGAAAAAGGAAAAGAAGAAGAAAAAAGAAAAGAGAAACAGAAATGAAAAGAAGAAGAAAATGGAAAAGAAGGACAAGGCGCAACGCAATACGGGACGACGCCGAAGAAAAAGGGGACAATAGAGAAGAGGAAGAAGGGGACCAAGCAGAAGCAGAGAACCATTCCAATCACAAAGGTTGGAAAAGACCTTGAAGGTCACTCACTCCAACCCAACCCCAATTACCATGACTGCTAAACTAGATCCTGAAGCGCCACATCTACACGCTTCTGGAACACCTCCGGAGATGGTGACTCCACCATCTCCACGAGGATCCTCTTCTACAATGCTTGGCCAATCTCTCACCCTTAACCTCCCCAACCACGCCCTTCTGCGCTCTCTTCTTCTGCTGCATCCCAATCTTCTCCTTCTGTGTCATTCCCACCTTCCCCACAAATCACATATTTTCTCCCCAAATCCACCAAGTCCTCCTCACCCCACCATCTTCTCTCTCAAAGAAAACAGGAAAGAAAACGAAGGGCACGACGCAACACAGGACGACGCACAAGAGGCAAAAGGGGACGATACAAAAGAAAGGGACAACACAGAGGGACACACTGATGCAAAAGAAGGGCATGACATACAAGACCACAAAAGAGGAGTATGCCCAGTCAGAAGAAGGGGAGGACTCACAATAAGGAGGAGGGCGCAACAAGGAGGAAAACAACGCACAAGACGAGCAGGAGGACGACAGGAACGGGGACCATGCAGAAGACAAAACCGAAGACGATTTAAAGAAAGGGGACAACGCAGACGTGGAATTGAGGACCACACAGACGAGGAACTCAGCACCAGGCAAAAGAAGGGGACAATGCCGACGCGGAACTGGAGACAACGCAGACGAGGAATTGACGACCATGCAAAAGAAGGGGACAATGCAGATGAGGAATTGAGGACAACGCAGATGAGGAATTGAGGGTCGTGCAAATCAAGGGGACAACGCAGATGAGGAATTGAGGACAACGCAGATGAGGAATTGAGGACAACGCAGACCAGCAATTGAGGGCCATGCAAATCAAAGGGACAACGCAGATGAGGAATTGAGGACAACGCAGACCAGGAATTGAGAACAATACAGATGAGGAATTGAGGGCCATGCAAATCAAGGGGACAGCGCAGACCAGGAATTGAGGGCCATGCAAATCAAGGGGACAACGCAGATGAGGAATTGAGGACAACGCAGACCAGGAATTGAGAACAACACAGATGAGGAATTGAGGGCCATGCAAATCAAAGGGACAACGCAGATGAGGAATTGAGGACAACGCAGACGAGGAATTGAGAACAATACAGATGAGGAATTGAGGGCCATGCAACTCAAAGGG
Source organism: Indicator indicator (assembly GCF_027791375.1). Lineage (NCBI taxonomy): Eukaryota > Metazoa > Chordata > Aves > Piciformes > Indicatoridae > Indicator > Indicator indicator. The sequence continues at coordinate 194,388 of NC_072053.1, read as the reverse complement.
ACAACGCAGATGAAGAATTGAGGACAACGCAGATGAGGAATTGAGGGCTAAGCAAAGGAAGGGGACGATGCAGAGGAGGAAGAAGAGGACGACGCAAAAGAAGGGGACCACACTACACCACACAAGAGGACTATGCCCCATTAGAAGAAGGGGTGACTCACAATAACAACAACGGAACAACGAGGAAGAACACCACACACGGAAGGGCAGGAGGACGACGATGCAAAGGAAGGAAACAACGCCCAAAAACACGCAAGACGACTACGCCCAATCAGAAGAAGGAATGACTCAGAATAAGAAGAAGGGAGAGACCCTGAGAAACACGACGCAGAAGAGGAAGAAGGGGACAACGCAGAAGCAGAGAACCAATCAAATCATTAAGGTTGGAAAAGACCTTGAAGATCAGTCAATCCAACATTAAACCAACCACAACGATTACTAAACTAAATCCTGAAGCAACACAACTACATGCTTCTGGAACACCTCCAGAGACGGTGACTCCACCACTTCCCTGGGCAGCCTGTTCCCAGGCCTGACCACTCTCTCAGGCTTCTTCTTCCCATGCTCACCCTTCTACGCTGTTTGTCTTCTGCTTCATCCCCAGCTTCTTCCTCTGTGTCGTTCCCATCTTCTCCCCACACCCACCCAAGCCCACCATTTCCTCCCCAAGCCCACTACCTTCACTCTCAAAGAAGAGAAAGGAAAACAAAAAGGGCACGACGCAACACAGGACGATGAGTAACAGAAAGGGCACAAGACACAAGAAGAAGAACGAGAGGAAGAAGATGATGGCAAAGAAGAAGCAGAAAAGAAGGCGGACGTCGTCAGCTACACCCATGCCCATGCCGAGAAGGAAACTGCTGGCTGTGGCGACTCAGGAGGAAGAGAAAGAAGAAGAGAGAAAGAGGAGGGGGAAGAAGAGGAAGGGGAAGATACCTTGTGCAGCAGAATTTCTCCAACGAGGTCAGCCATGGTGTCCCCCACAGCCATTGGCTCTGGAAAGCAAAGGAGAATCAGCTCACTCCCTCTGTTCACCAACTCTCAAGCCTCCTCATGGTGCCTGTGTTCACCACCAGCCCCCAGCCCGCAGAGGGAGACTAACCTCCCTGAGACGACCTCAGGGTCTCCCCCAGGGCCTCGCTCTGCAGTAGCTCTTGCTCACCTCAAGGGCCTAACCCCTTGCTCCTTCAGCCGCCATACTAGGCATCACGAAGATGGACAGATGAAACACGGGGAACTGGAGGAACCCTCTTGGCTCCAACATGGATCCATCTGGGGATGCTCTCCAAGGAGCCGAGGCTGCGAATCTGGACGCCCTAGAAAAGAAGAAGAAAAACAGGAGGAAGAGGAGGAAGAGGAAGAAGTGCAGCCACTTCTTCTTCTTCCCCCTCTTCCTCCTAAAGCACCTCCACTTCCTCTTCTTCCTCCTCTTCCTCCTACAGGACGAACCCACAGGATGACGCAGAAGAGGGCAAAAGGACTGCGCATCAGAATAAGAAAGAAGAAGAGAGAAGAGCAAGAAGAAAACAAAGAGGAAGAAGAAGAAGACGACGCAGAAGCATGGAATCATGCAAAATATTAAGGTCGGAAAAGACCCTGAAGGTCAGTCACTCCAACCGGAACCCAACTACCATGACCACTACACTAGCTCCTGAAGCATCAAATCTACACGCTTCTGGAACACCTCCAAGGACCGTGATTCCATCACCTCCCTGGCCAGCCTCTTCCTATGCCTGTCCACTCTCTCACCCGTCTTCTCCCCAAACACTCCCATCTGTACTGTTGGCTTCTGCTTCATCCCCATCTTCTTCCTCTCTCTCGTTCCCACGTTCTCCCCAAATCCACCATGGCCTCCCCAGCCACACCATATTCCCTCCCAAGGAACAAAAACAAAAAGAAGAAGAAAAAGGAAAAGAAGAAGAAAAATGAAAAAAAGAAGAAGGGCACGACACAGTACAGGACGCCGCCGCAGAAAAAGGGAACTACAACAGAAGAGGAAGAAGGGGACCAAGCAGAAGCAGAGAACCATTCCATTCCAAAGGTTGGAAAAGACCTTGAAGGTCACTCACTCCAACCCAATGCCAGCTACCATGACTGCTAAAGTAGATCCTGAAGCACCACATCTACATGCTTCTGGAACAACTCCGGAGATGGTGACTCCTCCATCTCCACGAGGAACCTCTTCTACAGTTCATGACCAATCTCTCACCCTTGTCTTTCACAACCACACCTATCTACACTCTCATCTTCTGCTTCATCCCCATCTTCCTCCTCTCTCTCGTACTCACGTTCTCCCCATAACCACCATGGCCTCCCCAACCCAACCATATTCCCTCCCAAAGAACAAAAACTAAAAGAAGAAGAAAAAGGAAAAGAAGAAGAAAAAAGAAAAGAAGAAGAAAAAGGAAAAGATGAAGAAAAAGGAAAAGAAGGACAAGGCGCAATGCAATACGGGACGACGCCGAAGAAAAAGGGGACAATAGAGAAGAGGAAGAAGGGGACCAAGCAGAAGCAGAGAACCATTCCAATCACAAAGGTTGGAAAAGACCTTGAAGGTCACTCACTCCAACCCAACCCCAATTACCAGGACTGCTAAACTAGATCCTGAAGCGCCACATCTACACGCTTCTGGAACACCTCCGGAGATGGTGACTCCACCAAATCCACGAGGATCCTCTTCTACAATGCATGGCCAATCTCTCACCCTTAACCTCCCCAACCACGCCCTTCTGCGCTCTCTTCTTCTGCTGCATCCCAATCTTCTCCTTCTGTGTCATTCCCACCTTCCCCACAAATCACATATTTTCTCCCCAAATCCACCAAGTCCTCCTCACCCCACCATCTTCTCTCTCAAAGAAAACAGGAAAGAAAACGAAGGGCACGACGCAACACAGGACGACGCACAAGAGGCAAAAGGGGACGATACAAAAGAAAGGGACAACACAGAGGGACACACTGATGCAAAAGAAGGGCATGACATACAAGACCACAAAAGAGGAGTATGCCCAGTCAGAAGAAGGGGAGGACTCACAATAAGGAGGAGGGCGCAACAAGGAGGAAAACAATGCACAAGACGAGCAGGAGGACGACAGGAACGGGGACCATGCAGAAGACAAAACCGAAGATGATTTAAAGAAAGGGGACAACGCAGACGTGGAATTGAGGACCACACAGACGAGGAACTCAGCACCAGGCAAAAGAAGGGGACAATGCCGACGCGGAATTGGAGACAACACAGACGAGGAATTGACGACCATGCAAAAGGAGGGGACAATGCAGATGAGGAATTGAGGACAACGCAGATGAGGAATTGAGGACAACGCAGACGAGGAATTGAGGGCCGTGCAAATCAAGGGGACAACGCAGATGAGGATTTGAGGACAACGCAGATGAGGAATTGAGGACAACGCAGACCAGCAATTGAGGGCCATGCAAATCAAAGGGACAACGCAGATGAGGAATTGAGGACAACGCAGATGAGGAATTGAGGACATCGCAGACCAGGAATTGAGGGCCATGCTACTCAAAGGGACAACGCAGATGAGGAATTGAGGACAACGCAGATGAGGAATTGAGGGCCATGCAAATCAAGGGGACAGCGCAGACCAGGAATTGAGGGCCATGCAAATCAAGGGGACAACGCAGATGAGGAATTGAGGACAACGCAGACCAGGAATTGAGAACAACACAGATGAGGAATTGAGGGCCATGCAAATCAAAGGGACAACGCAGATGAGGAATTGAGGATAACGCAGATGAGGAATTGAGGACAACGCAGACCAGCAATTGAGGGCCATGCTACTCAAAGGGACAACGCAGATGAGGAATTGAGGACAACGCAGATGAGGAATTGAGGGCCATGCAAATCAAGGGGAGAATGCAGACTAGGAATTGAGGACAACGCAGACCAGGAATTGAGGGCCATGCAACTCAAAGGTACAACGCAGATGAGGAATTGAGGACAACGCAGATGAGGAATTGAGGGCCATGCAAATCAAGGGGAGAATGCAGACTAGGAATTGAGGACAACGCAGACCAGGAATTGAGGACAACGCAGACCAGGAAATGACGACCATGCAAAAGGAGGGGATAATGGAGATGAGGAATTGAGGACAACGCAGATGAGGAATTGAGGACAACGCAGAGCAGGAATTGAGGGCCGTGCAAATCAAAGGGACAACGCAGATGAGGAATTGAGGACATCGCAAACCAGGAATTGAGAACAACACAGATGAGGAATTGAGGGCCATGCAAATCAAGGGGAGAATGCAGACTAGGAATTGAGAACAACGCAGATGAGGAATTGAGGGCTAAGCAAAGGAAGGGGACGATGCAGAGGAGGAAGAAGAGGACGACGCAAAAGAAGGGGACCACACTACACCACACAAGAGGACTATGCCCCATTAGAAGAAGGGGTGACTCACAATAACAACAACGGAACAACGAGGAAGAACACCACACACGGAAGGGCAGGAGGACGACGATGCAAAGGAAGGAAACAACGCCCAAAAACACGCAAGACGACTACGCCCAATCAGAAGAAGGAATGACTCAGAATAAGAAGAAGGGAGAGACCCTGAGAAACACGACGCAGAAGAGGAAGAAGGGGACAACGCAGAAGCAGAGAACCAATCAAATCATTAAGGTTGGAAAAGACCTTGAAGATCAGTCAATCCAACATTAAACCAACCACAACGATTACTAAACTAAATCCTGAAGCAACACAACTACATGCTTCTGGAACACCTCCAGAGACGGTGAATCCACCACTTCCCTGGGCAGCCTGTTCCCAGGCCTGACCACTCTCTCAGGCTTCTTCTTCCCATGCTCACCCTTCTACGCTGTTTGTCTTCTGCTTCATCCCCAGATTCTTCCTCTGTGTCGTTCCCATCTTCTCCCCACACCCACCCAAGCCCACCATTTCCTCCCCAAGCCCACTACCTTCACTCTCAAAGAAGAGAAAGGAAAACAAAAAGGGCACGACGCAACACAGGACGATGAGTAACAGAAAGGGCACAAGACACAAGAAGAAGAACGAGAGGAAGAAGATGATGGCAAAGAAGAAGCAGAAAAGAAGGCGGACGTCGTCAGCTACACCCATGCCCATGCCGAGAAGGAAACTGCTGGCTGTGGCGACTCAGGAGGAAGAGAAAGAAGAAGAGAGAAAGAGGAGGGGGAAGAAGAGGAAGGGGAAGATACCTTGTGCAGCAGAATTTCTCCAACGAGGTCAGCCATGGTGTCCCCCACAGCCATTGGCTCTGGAAAGCAAAGGAGAATCAGCTCACTCCCTCTGTTCACCAACTCTCAAGCCTCCTCATGGTGCCTGTGTTCACCACCAGCCCCCAGCCCGCAGAGGGAGACTAACCTCCCTGAGACGACCTCAGGGTCTCCCCCAGGGCCTCGCTCTGCAGTAGCTCTTGCTCACCTCAAGGGCCTAACCCCTTGCTCCTTCAGCCGCCATACTAGGCATCACGAAGATGGACAGATGAAACACGGGGAACTGGAGGAACCCTCTTGGCTCCAACATGGATCCATCTGGGGATGCTCTCCAAGGAGCCGAGGCTGCGAATCTGGACGCCCTAGAAAAGAAGAAGGAAAACAGGAGGAAGAGGAGGAAGAAGAAGAAGTGCAGCCACTTCTTCTTCTTCCCCCTCTTCCTCCTAAAGCACCTCCACTTCCTCTTCTTCCTCCTCTTCCTCCTACAGGACGAACCCACAGGATGACGCAGAAGAGGGCAAAAGGACTGCGCATCAGAATAAGAAAGAAGAAGAGAGAAGAGCAAGAAGAAAACAAGAAGGAAGAAGAAGAAGACGACGCAGAAGCATGGAATCATGCAAAATATTAAGGTCGGAAAAGACCCTGAAGGTCAGTCACTCCAACCGGAACCCAACTACCATGACCACTACACTAGCTCCTGAAGCATCAAATCTACACGCTTCTGGAACACCTCCAAGGACCGTGATTCCATCACCTCCCTGGCCAGCCTCTTCCTATGCCTGTCCACTCTCTCACCCGTCTTCTCCCCAAACACTCCCATCTGTACTCTTGGCTTCTGCTTCATCCCCATCTTCTTCCTCTCTCTCGTTCCCACGTTCTCCCCAAATCCACCATGGCCTCCCCAGCCACACCATATTCCCTCCCAAGGAACAAAAACAAAAAGAAGAAGAAAAAGGAAAAGAAGAAGAAAAATGAAAAAAAGAAGAAGGGCACGACACAGTACAGGACGCCGCCGCAGAAAAAGGGAACTACAACAGAAGAGGAAGAAGGGGACCAAGCAGAAGCAGAGAACCATTCCATTCCAAAGGTTGGAAAAGACCTTGAAGGTCACTCACTCCAACCCAATGCCAGCTACCATGACTGCTAAAGTAGATCCTGAAGCACCACATCTACATGCTTCTGGAACAACTCCGGAGATGGTGACTCCTCCATCTCCACGAGGAACCTCTTCTACAGTTCATGACCAATCTCTCACCCTTGTCTTTCACAACCACACCTATCTACACTCTGATCTTCTGCTTCATCCCCATCTTCCTCCTCTGTCTCGTTCCCACGTTTATCCCGAAATCCACCATTGCCTCCCCAACCCAACCATATTCCCTCCCAAAGAACAAAAACAAAAAGAAGAAGAAAAAGGAAAAGAAGAAGAAAAAAGAAAAGAGAAACAGAAATGAAAAGAAGAAGAAAAAGGAAAAGAAGGACAAGGCGCAACGCAATACGGGACGACGCCGAAGAAAAAGGGGACAATAGAGAAGAGGAAGAAGGGGACCAAGCAGAAGCAGAGAACCATTCCAATCACAAAGGTTGGAAAAGACCTTGAAGGTCACTCACTCCAACCCAACCCCAATTACCAGGACTGCTAAACTAGATCCTGAAGCGCCACATCTACACGCTTCTGGAACACCTCCGGAGATGGTGACTCCACCAAATCCACGAGGATCCTCTTCTACAATGCATGGCCAATCTCTCACCCTTAACCTCCCCAACCACGCCCTTCTGCGCTCTCTTCTTCTGCTGCATCCCAATCTTCTCCTTCTGTGTCATTCCCACCTTCCCCACAAATCACATATTTTCTCCCCAAATCCACCAAGTCCTCCTCACCCCACCATCTTCTCTCTCAAAGAAAACAGGAAAGAAAACGAAGGGCACGACGCAACACAGGACGACGCACAAGAGGCAAAAGGGGACGATACAAAAGAAAGGGACAACACAGAGGGACACACTGATGCAAAAGAAGGGCATGACATACAAGACCACAAAAGAGGAGTATGCCCAGTCAGAAGAAGGGGAGGACTCACAATAAGGAGGAGGGCGCAACAAGGAGGAAAACAATGCACAAGACGAGCAGGAGGACGACAGGAACGGGGACCATGCAGAAGACAAAACCGAAGATGATTTAAAGAAAGGGGACAACGCAGACGTGGAATTGAGGACAACGCAGACCAGGAATTGAGAACAATACAGATGAGGAATTGAGGGCCATGCAAATCAAGGGGACAGCGCAGACCAGGAATTGAGGGCCATGCAAATCAAGGGGACAACGCAGATGAGGAATTGAGGACAACGCAGACCAGGAATTGAGAACAATACAGATGAGGAATTGAGGGCCATGCAAATCAAGGGGACAACGCAGACCAGGCATTGAGGGCCATGCAAATCAAGGGGACAACGCAGATGAGGAATTGAGGACAACGCAGACCAGGAATTGAGAACAACACAGATGAGGAATTGAGGGCCATGCAAATCAAAGGGACAACGCAGATGAGGAATTGAGGACAACGCAGATGAGGAATTGAGGACAACGCAGACCAGCAATTGAGGGCCATGCAACTCAAAGGGACAACGCAGATGAAGAATTGAGGACAACGCAGATGAGGAATTGAGGACATCGCAGACCAGGAATTGAGGGCCATGCTACTCAAAGGGACAACGCAGATGAGGAATTGAGGACAACGCAGATGAGGAATTGAGGGCCATGCAAATCACGGGGAGAATGCAGACTAGGAATTGAGGACAACGCAGATGAGGAATTGAGGGCCATGCAACTCAAAGGGACAACGCAGATGAGGAATTGAGGACAACGCAGATGAGGAATTGAGGGCCATGCAAATCAAGGGGAGAATGCAGACTAGGAATTGAGGACAACGCAGACCAGGAATTGAGGACAACGCAGACCAGGAAATGACGACCATGCAAAAGAAGGGGATAATGGAGATGAGGAATTGAGGACAACGCAGATGAGGAATTGAGGACAACGCAGAGCAGGAATTGAGGGCCGTGCAAATCAAAGGGACAACGCAGATGTGGAATTGAGGACAACGCAGATGAGGAATTGAGAACAACACAGATGAGGAGTTGAGGGCCATGCAAATCAAGGGGAGAATGCAGACTGGGAATTGAGAACAACGCAGATGAGGAATTGAGGGCCATGCAAATCAAAGGGACAATGCAGATCAGGAATTGAGGACAGCGCAGACCAGGAATGGAGGACAACGCAGATGAGGAATTGAGGGCCATGCAAATCAAGGGGAGAATGCAGACTAGGAATTGAGGGCCATGCAAATCAAGGGGACAACGCAGATGAGGAATTGAGGACAACGCAGACCAGGAATTGAGAACAACACAGATGAGGAATTGAGGGCCATGCAAATCAAGGGGACAACGCAGATGAGGAATTGAGGACAACGCAGATGAGGAATTGAGGACAACGCAGACCAGGAATTGAGGGCCATGCAACTCAAAGGGACAACGCAGATGAAGAATTGAGGACAACGCAGATGAGGAATTGAGGACATCGCAGACCAGGAATTGAGGGCCATGCTACTCAAAGGGACAACGCAGATGAGGAATTGAGGACAACGCAGATGAGGAATTGAGGGCCATGCAAATCAAGGGGAGAATGCAGACTAGGAATTGAGGACAACGCAGACCAGGAATTGAGGGCCATGCTACTCAAAGGGACAACGCAGATGAGGAATTGAGGACAACGCAGATGAGGAATTGAGGGCCATGCAAATCAAGGGGAGAATGCAGACTAGGAATTGAGGACAACGCAGACCAGGAATTGAGGACAACGCAGACCAGGAAATGACGACCATGCAAAAGGAGGGGATAATGGAGATGAGGAATTGAGGACAACGCAGATGAGGAATTGAGGACAACGCAGAGCAGGAATTGAGGGCCGTGCAAATCAAAGGGACAACGCAGATGAGGAATTGAGGACATCGCAAACCAGGAATTGAGAACAACACAGATGAGGAATTGAGGGCCATGCAAATCAAGGGGAGAATGCAGACTAGGAATTGAGAACAACGCAGATGAGGAATTGAGGGCTAAGCAAAGGAAGGGGACGATGCAGAGGAGGAAGAAGAGGACGACGCAAAAGAAGGGGACCACACTACACCACACAAGAGGACTATGCCCCATTAGAAGAAGGGGTGACTCACAATAACAACAACGGAACAACGAGGAAGAACACCACACACGGAAGGGCAGGAGGACGACGATGCAAAGGAAGGAAACAATGCCCAAAAACACGCAAGACGACTACGCCCAATCAGAAGAAGGAATGACTCAGAATAAGAAGAAGGGAGAGACCCTGAGAAACACGACGCAGAAGAGGAAGAAGGGGACAACGCAGAAGCAGAGAACCAATCAAATCATTAAGGTTGGAAAAGACCTTGAAGATCAGTCAATCCAACATTAAACCAACCACAACGATTACTAAACTAAATCCTGAAGCAACACAACTACATGCTTCTGGAACACCTCCAGAGACGGTGACTCCACCACTTCCCTGGGCAGCCTGTTCCCAGGCCTGACCACTCTCTCAGGCTTCTTCTTCCCATGCTCACCCTTCTACGCTGTTTGTCTTCTGCTTCATCCCCAGCTTCTTCCTCTGTGTCGTTCCCATCTTCTCCCCACACCCACCCAAGCCCACCATTTCCTCCCCAAGCCCACTACCTTCACTCTCAAAGAAGAGAAAGGAAAACAAAAAGGGCACGACGCAACACAGGACGATGAGTAACAGAAAGGGCAGAAGACACAAGAAGAAGAACGAGAGGAAGAAGATGATGGCAAAGAAGAAGCAGAAAAGAAGGCGGACGTCGTCAGCTACACCCATGCCCATGCCGAGAAGGAAACTGCTGGCTGAGGCGACTCAGGAGGAAGAGAAAGAAGAAGAGAGAAAGAGGAGGGGGAAGAAGAGGAAGGGGAAGATACCTTGTGCAGCAGAATTTCTCCAACGAGGTCAGCCATGGTGTCCCCCACAGCCATTGGCTCTGGAAAGCAAAGGAGAATCAGCTCACTCCCTCTGTTCACCAACTCTCAAGCCTCCTCATGGTGCCTGTGTTCACCACCAGCCCCCAGCCCGCAGAGGGAGACTAACCTCCCTGAGACGACCTCAGGGTCTCCCCCAGGGCCTCGCTCTGCAGTAGCTCTTGCTCACCTCAAGGGCCTAACCCCTTGCTCCTTCAGCCGCCATACTAGGCATCACGAAGATGGACAGATGAAACACGGGGAACTGGAGGAACCCTCTTGGCTCCAACATGGATCCATCTGGGGATGCTCTCCAAGGAGCCGAGGCTGCGAATCTGGACGCCCTAGAAAAGAAGAAGGAAAACAGGAGGAAGAGGGGGAAGAAGAAGAAGTGCAGCCACTTCTTCTTCTTCCCCCTCTTCCTCCTAAAGCACCTCCACTTCCTCTTCTTCCTCCTCTTCCTCCTACAGGACGAACCCACAGGATGACGCAGAAGAGGGCAAAAGGACTGCGCATCAGAATAAGAATTAAGAAGAGAGAAGAGCAAGAAGAAAACAAGAAGGAAGAAGAAGAAGACAACGCAGAAGCATGGAATCATGCAAAATATTAAGGTCGGAAAAGACCCTGAAGGTCAGTCACTCCAACCGGAACCCAACTACCATGACCACTACACTAGCTCCTGAAGCATCAAATCTACACGCTTCTGGAACACCTCCAAGGACCGTGATTCCATCACCTCCCTGGCCAGCCTCTTCCTATGCCTGTCCACTCTCTCACCCGTCTTCTCCCCAAACACTCCCATCTGTACTCTTGGCTTCTGCTTCATCCCCATCTTCTTCCTCTCTCTCGTTCCCACGTTCTCCCCAAATCCACCATGGCCTCCCCAGCCACACCATATTCCCTCCCAAGGAACAAAAACAAAAAGAAGAAGAAAAAGGAAAAGAAGAAGAAAAATGAAAAAAAGAAGAAGGGCACGACACAGTACAGGACGCCGCCGCAGAAAAAGGGAACTACAACAGAAGAGGAAGAAGGGGACCAAGCAGAAGCAGAGAACCATTCCATTCCAAAGGTTGGAAAAGACCTTGAAGGTCACTCACTCCAACCCAATGCCAGCTACCATGACTGCTAAAGTAGATCCTGAAGCACCACATCTACATGCTTCTGGAACAACTCCGGAGATGGTGACTCCTCCATCTCCACGAGGAACCTCTTCTACAGTTCATGACCAATCTCTCACCCTTGTCTTTCACAACCACACCTATCTACACTCTGATCTTCTGCTTCATCCCCATCTTCCTCCTCTGTCTCGTTCCCACGTTTATCCCGAAATCCACCATTGCCTCCCCAACCCAACCATATTCCCTCCCAAAGAACAAAAACAAAAAGAAGAAGAAAAAGGAAAAGAAGAAGAAAAAAGAAAAGAGAAACAGAAATGAAAAGAAGAAGAAAAAGGAAAAGAAGGACAAGGCGCAACGCAATACGGGACGACGCCGAAGAAAAAGGGGACAATAGAGAAGAGGAAGAAGGGGACCAAGCAGAAGCAGAGAACCATTCCAATCACAAAGGTTGGAAAAGACCTTGAAGGTCACTCACTCCAACCCAACCCCAATTACCATGACTGCTAAACTAGATCCTGAAGCGCCACATCTACACGCTTCTGGAACACCTCCGGAGATGGTGACTCCACCAAATCCACGAGGATCCTCTTCTACAATGCATGGCCAATCTCTCACCCTTAACCTCCCCAACCACGCCCTTCTGCGCTCTCTTCTTCTGCTGCATCCCAATCTTCTCCTTCTGTGTCATTCCCACCTTCCCCACAAATCACATATTTTCTCCCCAAATCCACCAAGTCCTCCTCACCCCACCATCTTCTCTCTCAAAGAAAACAGGAAAGAAAACGAAGGGCACGACGCAACACAGGACGACGCACAAGAGGCAAAAGGGGACGATACAAAAGAAAGGGACAACACAGAGGGACACACTGATGCAAAAGAAGGCCATGACATACAAGACCACAAAAGAGGAGTATGCCCAGTCAGAAGAAGGGGAGGACTCACAATAAGGAGGAGGGCGCAACAAGGAGGAAAACAATGCACAAGACGAGCAGGAGGACGACAGGAACGGGGACCATGCAGAAGACAAAACCGAAGATGATTTAAAGAAAGGGGACAACGCAGACGTGGAATTGAGGACCACACAGACGAGGAACTCAGCACCAGGCAAAAGAAGGGGACAATGCCGACGCGGAATTGGAGACAACACAGACGAGGAATTGACGACCATGCAAAAGGAGGGGACAATGCAGATGAGGAATTGAGGACAACGCAGATGAGGAATTGAGGACAACGCAGACGAGGAATTGAGGGCCGTGCAAATCAAGGGGACAACGCAGATGAGGATTTGAGGACAACGCAGATGAGGAATTGAGGACAACGCAGACCAGCAATTGAGGGCCATGCAAATCAAAGGGACAACGCAGATGAGGAATTGAGGACAACGCAGACCAGGAATTGAGAACAATACAGATGAGGAATTGA